>NW_027316167.1:22564511-22799511 GCF_026437365.1 Eucyclogobius newberryi | reverse complement strand
GTCCTCACCCAGGCTGCACTCCTCAGACTATGCTCTTGGCCTAGGGCTCTGCTTGGCCTCCATGCTCCACTGGCTCCCTAAACCCTGCCCATGCACCAAAAGGCCAAACACTGTGCTTGTTGTGGATGCCCCACCACCCACCAGAGTCCTGTTGTTTGGTGAAGGAGGGGGGCCAGTACAATCATCGGCAGCACACCAAATGACAATAAGACAGCAGCTTTTTGGATAGTACACGTGTATCACTGTTGTTGTTGCTAAGTGCTCCAGACTAATTATTCCTCCCTCATTTGGAAACAGATCCACACAACATTTGCATGTCAATGGAGGGGATGATGTCAAGAAGTGTGGGTTAAGCGCATGGCTAAACTCTGCCAGCAGAAAGACCATCATCCATACAGCTGATGTGGGTTCTTCCTCCAGAACCCACATAGGGACCACCCCCCGCTGTGAAAGCCTAACAAACAGACCAAACAGAATACAAGATGGGCTCTTGTTTGGGCGGCGTGCTTGAGTGCGTGTGTTTGGGGGGTGGGGGTGCTCCCTGTCAAATCAGTGTGTTGCCCCTGGATTAGTTCAGTTGTAACACAAGCCCACACTCCATGGAGATCATTTAGGCAATTATCAAGAACAAGGGTGGCTACAGTGCTGAACAGCTCACTTCAAAGGCCTGTAGCAGATGAACAGTTACAGCACACTGGTCAATTTCCATACAAGCCCTTGCTGCTGCTCCCCCCTCACTCGCTGCTCCTCTGCGTATGCCTGCAGGCGCTCCGACTGTGCTAATGAATGTAACAACCCCACCAAGCCCAAACACATGCGCTTTTACTGTAAGATGAAAGTTCACGATGATCTCCCTCCACTGTTCCTCAGCTGCAGCGACAGAAGCAGAGCACAGTGAAGGACAACCTCGCCTGCCACGCTGTTGCCTCATGTCGTTTAGTGAGTTTGTGATACTCGAGGGGAACAGAACATGCAAGATGTGCTGTCAAAGGACTGAAAATGTACTTAAAGAGTTTTAAAGTGCTTTACAAAGAATACGAAACATATACAAAAGTACATTTCAATTGACTAATGCAATTTTAACTACATTTAATCTTTCAAGGTGCAACTTTTATGGTGGGTTGTCCATCCTCTGATAGTCTTCTCGGGTATTAGGGCTGCCAGATTTGAGGAATTTCAAGTTTTCTGACATGTTAAACAGGGTTAATAGACTGTAAAAAACCTAAAAAGACTTAAATAGACCTGATTGATAAACTGTTTGTATAGCTCTAACTAGCCACTCTGCCGCCTGTTTTTGCTTTCTTGACTTGTTCCAGTATGGCATTGAACATGTTTGTCTTGCAGTTACTCAAGCATACACATATAAAAGAAAAGTTTCTGGTAATGTTCTGTGGTCAGACAAATAGACAGTAGATAACAGGACACTAAAATAAAAAATAAAAAAACATATTTTTCACAGCCCTATAATGCCACTTAAAGAATGGATGGCCATGATTTGGTCAAGCAAAAAGGCAAGAGAACACTTTCTGCTGTATTGGCTGTCTCATTCTCAAAGACACACACAACTTCACTCAGACAACGAGCCTTGTGGCAGCAGACTTTCTAATCAGACCGGGTCATGTTTTATTGTAAAGATCCAAGACAAACATACAAGCAACAAGATCCTCCACTCAGGATAGAGTTTCTAATCATGCATTATAAATTATTCAGCTTTCAAAGAGAAAAAAAAAATCTGCCCTTCCCAAATGTTTATTGATGCAGGATGGACGGTGTCAGAGCAGTGACATGGATACGGAGGTTTGCCATCAGAGTTCAGGCTGAGCCACGAGGGCGAGGCAGAGGTTGGCCTGGGTCAAAATGCCAAGGATAGATAGGCCAAGTGTCAGATGAGAGCAAGAAAAGCCCAATCGATTGACTTTGAGGCCAGAGCCAAGACATACTGTAAAAAACAAGAGGAATTAAAGGTATGGCAAATGAGCAATCGATTTATTAAGTTACAGGAATAGGAGGCACAAGTGAGACGCTTTTAGGGCTGGCCCGTGGATCAGGTCATCTTCGTTGAGCAGATTTTTCTACATAATTCAATCACTATATGCTTGAAAACAACTTCAGGTGAAAATATTTTCCTAATTTACATTTCACTTTCCTTTATTTTACGTCATGTGGTTACAAATTTCACATTTGGCAAGGCATAAGGGTCATGTTTATATAAGTGTTATTGTTCTACAAAAAATGCAGTTAAAATTAGTAAGTGGTGTTTAGTCAAGAGTTTCCCAAAAGGCCCAAAAAGTCTCTTTTTTTTCTTTTCAGATGGCATCAGTACATTTTTAAGTATAATTTTACTTAAGTAACTTTTTTAAATGAAGTTTACGTTTACTTTTCATAATATTTTTCCTCACATCAAAATCAAAGGATTGACAAATTTGCACTCGGCCAATCCAAGTCATCTTGTGGTTAAGTGTGTGCCATTTAAACTAACTCAAGTTTCATTGTGTTTATTATATTTATTACATAAATCAGTATATTATTTTACTTTACATTTCCTTGAGTAACGCCTGAAATAAAATAGTGCTTATAATTGTATCACATGATGCTTTAGATTTGAATAGTAATTTAAAGTATTCTCTTCTAGATTTTTGTGTTTTTATTTATTTTTTATTCAAGCTAGCTTAAGATTAATTATGCTAATTGTTTTTCAAATTCAGTAGGCTACTCAAGCAGAACATGTTTCACTTTAACTGGAGTAATTATTTGGATGAATAGTTTTACATGAGTAATATTATTTTGAAGTAACAATGATTTTTTTATGTGCAATTTTGGCTACTCCGCACTTTTGCTCCAATGATATGCACTGCAATGTGTATGGAATGTGTCCATGCATTAAAGCGCTTGATTATTACTATTATAAAATCTATTAAATCTGCACAGACCATTAAATGAATTGCACTCCTCTGCTTAATACTGATGATGGTAAATGATTGGAGACTTGAATTTCGATCAGCTCTTGTTCAATCTAGAGGAATGTGACACTAGACCTGCCAGCACTCATAACTTAAAATAACGCCTTCTTCAAACCTATTAAATTCACAAGTGGAAATATAATACACCATCACAATCTCAAATCCTCCTTGCATCCTGCTCTCCATGTGCGTTCTATTAGATCAGAGTAAGAGTGTGGCACGGAGATTTCCTAATTTGTATTTGTTGCTGACATAAACCTGTTTAAATCTTTAATAAAACAACAAGGATGAAATATCAGGTATCAGCTACAGAGAGACAGATTTTTTTTTTATACTGTCAGAGATATTGTAGTTCCATCTTTGTACCGTAATTCATTTCGCAGATATAATTTCTTATGATCTTTTTAACAACATTTGCTTTCAGACAGTGCGTCATTTTTTCATAAGTTTTTCATATAGTTCAATACATCAATGCATTATTGTGTGTGAAAAAAATATAATAATTCTTAACTAGTAAATAATACAAACAATAAACAACTCAATTACACAAATATTGAGATTGGCCATTTTATTTATTCGTTTATATATTTTGCTGTGGTACTGGCAAAATTGTACACTGAATAGAAAATGTTTAATCCTTTACCTACCTTCAAAAATGTATATATTTTATGGTAGTACTGTCAAACCACACTGTGCTTCATTTGTTATTTAAATTGTGTAGGTGAGATCCGGCAGTGTGGAACAAGCCAAGTCATACTGAGTGTTTAATGTTGGAGGTGGGACATTTTTGTGCAACTTTTTCTGTTCCTCTAATACACACACACACATTCATTTTCTCATCTCTGGTAGTTTAAATCAGTTTGTGTCAAAGGGTAATTCCCAGTTGGTCCTGATCTTCACTTGGACAGCTCCATCCTTCACTTATCCATCATCATTCTAACCTCTAATACAGAGCCGCGCGGTGTTATTGCTTTATCAGTGAAAAGACCTGGCGTCAGCAAAATGTCTGATTTAAAGCACGACATTTACGTGTGCTGCTGTGTCCTTTAAAGAGATCAGCTCTCCAAAGACCAGGCCCAGGTCAGTCCTCAGCCTGTGTGTGTGTGTGTGTGTGTGTGTGTGTGTGTGTGTGTGTGTGGTTGTGGGTGTGTGTGTGTGTGTGTGTGTGTGTGTGTGTGTGTGTGTGTGGGTGTGGGTGTGTGTGTGGGTGTGTGTGTGGGTGTGGGTGTGGGTGTGTGTGTGTGTGTGTGTGTGTGTGTGGGTGTGTGTGTGGGTGTGTGTGTGGGTGTGGGTGTGGGTGTGGGTGTGTGTGTGTGTGTGTGTGGGTGGGTGTGGGTGTGTGGGTGTGGGTGTGTGTGGGTGTGTGTGTGTGTGTGGGTGTGTGTGTGTGTGTGTGTGTGGGTGTGTGTGTGTGTGTGTGTGTGTGTGTGTGTGTGGGTGTGTGTGTGTGTGTGTGTCCCCTCAGGAGCACTCTGAACCTCACATCTAAATATTGTATGAATTACACGTGCAGGGTTTCTGTAGGAGCGAGTTAACCACTGCTGATAAAGACAAATGTTCAATTTCTATACTCAGGGACAAGCTAAATTTAGAGTCTCCCCCAGATGGCTATACTCTTCACATGCTGTCAGTGATATCATGTCTGTAGGAGACTACGAGTTCAGGCCACACACTGCAGCGCTCATGCCTCTCGGCAAATGTGAATGGAGTTGAGCATTATATCAAGACATTTTTGGACAATACTGTATACATTTTTAATATAGACAAAAACAACAACATTAATTGAAACTGTATAATAATGAACTAATAATCACAGTTGACACTGAATGGTTGTAGTAGTGCACGTAGAGAGCATAAACCTACCAAAAACAACATGTGGCTCTTCCCCTGGTGCCAGGACTCCCCTGAAAAAGAGATACTAAATCTCAGTGAGACTTTCCAGGCTAAATAAAGGTCAATAAATAAATAATGACAGGCAAATTGTTTTCATAAATTGTATCAATTGTAAAAAAGAAAAAAAGTTTAAAAATAAATAAAAAATACTTGTCTGTCACTCTAACCTCTAAAACCATGACTAAATTAAGTTATAATACATAATTTAGACACAGATAGTGCATGTAATACAACCTTTTTGCACAAAATTGTATTTAACCTGTATTTAAAGCTGGAGGTATCCAACTTCTTTTTTGCCCCTCATTATTAGTAAATTCTGCTTCCACATCAGAGCAAAGCAGAACTTTGTGGGGAAAAGACTGCTATCTAAATGCTGGCTTCATCTAATTATTAAACATTTTATTTTTTCAAACATGTAAGAATGAGCTATGTGAGTCTCTATATGACTTTGGGATGAGAGCTGACTGGCAGTGCAGGGGACATCATCCTGCTTCACTTCTGTGTCTAAGAAAGTTGATCTAAAGCTGTGTTAGTGGCTAAAAAAAGCAATGCATTTGAAGACTAGTGATGAACCAAAGTATTTGTGAGTACTGGGAGTGAGTTAGAAAGGTTTAGATACACACTTCTTTATTTTACTGAAAATTAGGTACCCGATCTTTAACCTGGAGTCCCATTGCGTCCCCAGAGCAATTAAGGCAGTACAGTTCAACACGCAGATACAACATACATACAAACAAACAGCAATAAAAGAACATAATGAAGCACAGATCCTGCAAAGCAATTAATCAAGTATGCTTTATAAGGTAAGCTTCTCTTTATAGTAAACCAGGGTCAAATTCGAGCAATTGGCCAAAGGATATACTCACATTTACAATAAATATAGTGTATAAATACTGTATTTGTGATTGTATATATATATATGTACTGTATGTAATCACAGCCTGTATCATCACTATGTATTGGCTTTCTTGGCCTGAAGCAAGCTCCACATGATGAGCTCTAATCCCAGGGATCTTTATCTGTAATATCCTGCATTATTTCTAATTACCACAGCGCAATTGATAATCCTTTTAAAACCAATCAGATAACCGAAGTGAAGGAGGGCAAGAGGAGGATCAGGCAGATGAGGAGAGGATGGAGAGGGCAATCGTTTTTAATACTGGTGGGAGGTAGACCCTGCAGGCTGAAGAGAAGGTGTGGAAAAGCAAATGAAGGCAAATGTGGCTGAAATTCATTTATTCAAAAATGACTCTAATTAAAGCTTCATTCAAGTTTATTTGGTAGATGTACTTTTAGCCATTTTATCTTTTATCTTTTTTTAAATTCTGGAGTTTGATAGTTTTTATTGAAGCAAAAAAAATCCCATTTGTTTAACTTTAAACATTGGTTGTATATTGAAGACTAACATGTTTAGCGTCAGCACAAAGAGAAGACGTGTGACTGGCTGAAGGGTTTGGATAGGGTTCATTTTAGGATAGAAAGTAAAATGTTCTATCTATTTATTGACCTTGGTAGTACATAGAGGATACAAATTGACTTTTTATTATACATTTTCAGTTATACGCATTAGATACAGACCTTTAAAATAATGCACTCTGAGGATGTTTTTGTTTTTTTAATTGCCATTTAGCCCTATAACCCTGAACTTCATCCACTGGGTCTAGTGAGGAGATACCACTGTAAGAAATAATTTCAAATGTGAAACTGGTCAGATGACAAGATGGTGATAACAGAGGCAACATAGAAAATGGATGAAAAGCATAGAAAGTAGATGCAGATCAGCAGTGAAGGCAAATCCCTCCTGTGTCCATCCAAATGAGTCCAAAGGGGACAACAACAAAATGGCCTCCCCATGTCCATTTACAATTCAAGCAGTCTGCTCAGCCAGCATCAGTTATTAGGCAGGAAAAAGCAGTAAACACGCAGCATTATGTCAGTAATGCTTCATTAATGTCCGAAAGATTCAGCACCACACCAGACCGCCGTGAGAGGGCTAAGCCACGCAGGCAGTGTCTATGTGGAAAAGTTAACTTTCTCTTATTTTGCCTTTGTTTGCCTGAGGAAGGATGTTAGTGGAAGAGAGAGGAAAACTCCGGCAATGCTTGAGCTCCTTCATCCTGCTTATTACAGTGCGCCCCAGCTCTCTGTCCTCAAGCCTTTCTGTGCCTCACTATTTTAACTACACCTGTCATTTGCGGTCCAGTCATTTTACCTCTTCGCTCAGCTTTCTTTCCCCGCTTACAGTGACTGTTAACTGGGCTTGTCTGTCATGCCGGCTGGGGCTGCAGACGTGTGTGTGATGGGGAGGGAGGGGGGCACATTTGGGCTGGGGTGAATGGGGGAGCGCAGGGTAGAGGGGCCAGGAGGGGAGAGATGTAATGAGCTTGCAGCAATATGTGGTCGTACCAACACTGAGCGGTTCTTTTCGGGCGGCGAGGCATCCATCTTAACAGCTGCAGAGACGAGAGAGAGAAAGGAAGGAGAGAAAAAAGGTGTGGTGACACAAACCAGATGTGGAGGAGCCATATTTCTCTCCTTCTCATTCCACTTTAAATCTTCCTGTCCTGTTAATTCTCCCTCACTTTCGCCCTTTCTCATTTTCTGCCTCCTCTTGGTTTCATGGGAAAGTCAATGGATTTAGGTAGTACTTGAGGATAATAAGTCATGCTGACGAACTGATTGAGGGAAAGCTACATATAATCTCGGTGTGGTGGAAATCAGCGCAGTGGCAGACTAAATTGGTGTGTATCATATAGCTGTGATTCAAATGCCTGGGACAAGTGATACAGAGAAAGAAAGGCCTGTGTAAATAAAACACTTGACTTAATCATCCCCAAAGTTTACGAACTTTTCGACACACACACACACACATACACGCGCACACACACACACACACACACACACATGCACACACACACACACATACACACTCCTTTTTACTTTTTGAAGATACTACAATGACTTACATTCATTTCATGGCGATCAAACCTTGCCTTAATCAAAGTTACTTTAATCCTAACCTTTATATATTTTAACCCTGAATATTAGCTTGATTTAATAACAAAGCATTTCATTTTTTTATAGGTTTTAGTCCACAAATTGATAAAAAAAAAAAAACACTAACACACACTCCTTTTACCACACTCCTGCTATAAAACTTTTTGTTGCTCTATTAAGACTGTAAGAAAGCTCACATTTGACATGAACTATTTAATATTTTGACCTGTGATGTAAAAAAAAGCTGTAGTTTTCAGTGGCTCCCCCGTTTTAGGTGCGATTCCTGGATTCTCCCTTGCGCTCTGCAATTTCCAATCAATCACGATAAAATAATAAGAAACAAGATATTTACAAAACACAAGCACAACTGAACTTATTGAATACTTTGAATGTAAATGGTAAATGCTAAATATAAACTATGTGGCAATACTGCACTAAATTGATATTTTCTCAGAAGTATATAAAAAAAAGAAAACGTGAGATGAAGAAACTGTTTAGCTTTGAAGCACGAGAGCAGATAAACAATAAATAAGTGGCAGTGTGTGTTTCCTTCTCGTGGGTGCTGCTTTATTATTTCATTAAGTGTAAATCCTGTCAGAGCCATCCAACCCCAGCACCGGTCCCGTTCTGCCATTCCACTCTGAGCAGGTTAAATTATAATTTAATTACCAGGCTTTAGCTGCCATAAGCTGCTCGGGAGCGCAGGCCCCCCAGAATAATTTGAAAAGATGGTGGTCTCCCCTCATCTTCTTGCCCCTGATCCACAAGACCCGAGCCCCCTGGAGGCCCACTTCAATATCCCGCCTAATTATCCGCCTCAAATCAGGCTTCTATTAGACAGAAATATCAGTAATTAAGTTGGAAGAAGGAAAGAATCTTGTTGAATGGAAATTATTTAGAGGGCATTCCGTGTTAAGTAGGATAAGAGCAATAGATGCTCTTTCTGTACTGTGTCAGGACAGTCTCGCTGGTGTCAACATCCATGGCATTACGATAAAACTGTGTTTTATTGTAAAGGACTTAACATCACATCGAACACACTGCAAATACTTGGAGGAGTCCAGCAGTATTTTTATTTTATGATATTATATGGAAAATGTTACAAAGCAATAGCCAAAAAACCATCATCCTTCATAAACAACAAAAACGATAAAACCACACAAATTAACCACAGATTATAAAATGACCACAATGCACCTGGCATGCACTATTCCTTAGGCATTTATTGTTAAGCCAAAAACATTTTATCTCTGATTACAAAGTCAGTGGTCCATTGGTGTCACACTCCCAAAACATCTTGTTTGTTAAAAAAGTCAATTGTGCCCCATTAACAAAAACACAGTGAAAATGTCTGGAAAGACACTTGGCTTTGTTCTTTTACAAGGCTCAAAAACAAAGCTGTAAATTAGCTCTGACAGCCATTCAGGGGACAGTGACAACCATGTTTCTGTAACACAAACACAAGAAATATCTTGGTCTGCATTTATTTGAATGTAAAAGTGTGGAGACTGCTTTATTATTCATTTATGAGGGGATTTATTTTCAAAGAGGGAAGAAATCATAAAATCCTATGGCACATGTTGTAAAACTGTATGTAATTATTCCAGAGGCAAAATAGAGGTGTAATTTGACACCAAAGTAAATTGTGAATTTCACCGAAAGGATTCAGAGGGTAAAGAAAATGTAATTTACACATCAGGGATCTGATATAGTTTATAATACATCTGAATGGCATAAAATACTCATTTGGCAGTCATGCTGCTTTGAAACAGAACGACAGTTTAGTTTAACTCAGCCATGTCAAAGAATAAAGATGTTAAAACACACCATCTGCCTTTTAGCAGTCAGTCAGCTCCAAGAGACAAAGATGAGTAAATACAGAGGAGATAATGAATAGACGGCAAGAGGAGCAGCACCACTCTGTTCAATCTTGGGGACAATTGCAGCGTTTTTGGTGAAATTGCTTGAACCTCCTTAAGCCCCCCTACCCTGCACCACTATGCCCCGCACATGGAGATGTACACTTCTCAGACACATGCACGCTCCCTCTCTTCCTATAATCCTCTGCACAGCTCTCTGTGTCCATGCAGACCCCCCACCCGCAGGGACCCAGCCAAGGCAAATTAGAAGGAGGAGGGGGGGCACCTTTTGTTTCGCTGCACTCTGCGGAAAAAAAAGAAAAAATCCAAATTATTTCTTGAGCTGCACCAATTTGACATGCTGTGATAACTGCTCTGTCAGAAACTTCTTTGACATCTCTGAAATAGAAGATTTTCTCCCACAAAACCAGGGTCCCATTTAAAAACAGGCAAAGAAGAAGCGGCCAGATCATTATTGTTTAATTATGGCTCGTCTTGTCTCTGCCACTCCATCACTTACTGTATCTCTGTTTAAAATAGAACTAAAACAAATTGCTCGTATAGTTGTTATGCTGATCAGAGCTGTCATTACTTCTTTTAAGACCATTTTACCAGCTGCTTTTTGCCATTCCTTTTGTAAGCCTTTAAAAACGTGTCTTGCCGAACAATCACACATCCTAAATATACTTCTCTTTCAGTTTTCATCCAAACAGGTCACTTGACATGCCAGCTACAATTTTACTACTGGCCAATTGTATTCAGCATTGCAATTTGAGTTCAGAAACAGTTTGAGACATTTACATATTACTATTATTCAGTGCAACATCAGTGTAACAACTGACAGTCCCAGAACTATTTATGGGGATTGATTGCACCGGCTCAAATTCAGCGAGGCCACTATATCACACCATGTCCCGCTCAAACTCAGCTGTCAATGAGTGTCCAGCTGTAAAGGGGGATCACTTCCTCAAAAACAGCATCTGAAAGTATTTGTTACACGCTTGTCTCAATAACCTCATCATCACGGCTCTGGTTCCTCAAAACACTCGATATCCAAATCAAATTGTGTCATTCAATACACTTCCCCAACTCATAGAGATCAATGTATTTTACATTCCCCAGCCCTGTCTGCCAATATCAATGACGGAGGAATATCAATAATGACAGCTACATTTGTATTTGGATCATTTCAACAGTGGAATCCATTCCTTGGCTGCCCTCTCCTCCCTCTGCAGCCGTCAGCCACTGCGCAGCTCCTGTTCAGCTCCTGTTCAGCCAGGCGCACAGGATATTAGCTTCTCTACCAGCAAATTTGCTTTTCACATCTATTTCTTTCTTCTTCTAACCAGTTCTTGGATGGCTTGTTATTGAGCTTAGTGTCCACAAATGCCATTGATCCAAGCCACAACTGGGATCCATACTCCGGCACTTTAACACTCTCTCAGCGTGTTGGTAATACTAATCCTGCTCCTCCGGCAGGTCCATTGATTTTATAGATTTCCCCCAAAGTTGTGATAATGATACATCATTGTTAAATTTGGTAGAACAAACTGCTTTGCCAATCTATCAATGTGTGCAGAGGCGCTAATTCCGAGCTGGCACAGAGGTTCACAATCACTATTTACACACTGTACAAAACACTGGATTTGCTGTGCCAACTTTTTTGTTAAAGAGACCTCCTGTCAGTGCTGAATGTGTTAGCTGGGGCAAACAAAAGGGTTTTAAAAGGTACTTAAAAACACATGTTTACAGCAGTACATGAGACAACCTTCTTGTTTCGTGGAGGTTTTATTTTGCTTTGCTTGGAATGTTCCACACTATGGCATTAAATGCATTAATCAATTTTTTTTGTTGCTCAAAAATAGATGGTTTGGAGGTGTCATCCGCTCGTCTCCACAGAGATAGATGTTTTATCCAATACTGTGGAACATCCAAAGCAAGAACACTTCCATAGAGAATATATAGTGTTTCAGACCTGCATAATTCCACGGAAATAGAAAGTTAAAACCATTCTCCAAAACAAGTAGGTAGATCCCTCCTCCTTCAGGCCAAATAAGAGTCAGGTTAGTGAAGATGCAGGACTTATTGGTAGTAGCAAACCAGTCTCTCCTCATTTCTGTTCAATGCAGGATCCAATGACAGCTTCTCATTTGTAGCGCATGTCGCCCAAATGGGGAACATATATTCTCTGATACAAAATATATAACTTATTTTATCTCATGTGCAAAGTTCAATTCTATCACACTCATCGGAAACCCATGGAGACAGGACCCCGTTCAAGACTACACGTCCTTGTAATGTATAGGAAAAGAGCGTTGGCTGGCCAGGCGTAGATTGGTGGTGATGGCTGTTGTCCTATCTGCAACCACCATTCTATAAGTGCAGTGCCATTATATCATTATTTATCAGGAAGTTTAGATGCTGAAAAAGACAAAACAGAGGGTAAATATTTGGTGTTGCTGAGGAAACATTGAGGAGTTTGCTTGGCCAGGCAAAGGTGACTAATCCCATGTGTGGGACGATGAAGAAGCTTTGGGTTTGTGGTTTTGGTGGACTGTCAGAGGGGTGAGTGCGGGGAACAGCATGCGCTGCAGTGAGAACTAATGGGGAACATGCAGCAGTTCAGACCGCAGGCAGTAGTGGCCTGACATAGCTGAAGGCCTCAGAGGAGTGCCAGGCCTATTAGAGCCAGATAAGGGCCTGTTTGGAGAAAGCATCCTCTCAGTGGTGCACCGGGCAACAACACAGGCACTAACATCAATTAAAGAGAGAAAATATGACATGGAAGTAGAAGAAGCACATTAAATAAAAACAACAAACTGCAGAGGCCCGCTGACTCCCACTACTGGTTAGAGCACAGTTGAAATATGGCCGCTTTACTCTCCACAGTATTGGGCAGACCAGGGAGTTTATGATGAGGTGCAATGTAAAGGGGAGAGAAGAAATGAGTCTAGATGCCTCCTGGACACAGAGCAGTGCACTTAGATGAACGATGAGAGACATGGGGGCTAAAAAACCTCCAATATAGCTGCTAGGATAACTAATTTAGCTTTAATTCATCCTCATGCTCCTTCCTCTCAAGCCTACAGGCAGCATGTGGCTGGCCTAGATTTTTACCACATCACAAGACTGTTTGACCTGTTTGAAATGCCAAGCTACACTAAATAAATGACAAAAATTGGCAGTATATCCTTTATATTATCCCCATGGCATTAGACAAAGTTATGCACTGATATTCTGTTTTCACCCATTAAATCCCCGTCATCTTGAAGCCAGTGGTGTCTGCTAGTCTCCTCTCTGCAAAAGGAGTGTGGGTGGCTGACAGCTCTCATGAAACAGTGGTAAACAACAGTGAGGCCGGCTGATGAAGGGCAGAATAGTCACAAGCTCTGTTTTTTTTAGAAATATGTGCAAAACAACGTTGGCTTTTGGTTTGGTTCTGGCTGTGTTAATGTGATTTCCGTTCCGCCTGTCGGTTCCAGAGACCGAGCTTTGTGAGCAATGGCCAGGTGAAGCCAAGGCTCAGCCCCCTATGGCCATTAGTGTGGAAAGAAGACAACCCAATAAATAGAGGAAAGCTTGATGTGCACAGGTCACTGCACAACCAGCAGTCAAAAAGCATCTTACATAGGAGATTGTTAGAGCAATAACATAGAGCAGGAATCCATCTGAGGGCCTTCATTATGGGTCAGCGGTACACAAGAATCTTCATGGTGATGTCTGAGATGCAGAAAGCAGGGAGAATTAAGCAAGTGGGAACAAATTAGTATGGAGATCGACAAATTTCTACTTCAGTTTGTAGATGGTTTGAAATTTATAAGGTGTTTGTTGTAGAGAGTTAATGGGAAGTTGATAAAAGTCCTGAAAAAATACTAAAATTAACAAAATCCCATTGTATTTGAACTTGTTGCAGTTTAATTAGCTTTTTTGTTAATATTCAGTAGATAGATTTAAACACTGAAATATGCTAAGTGAGATGAGCCAGGGCTTTCCAAAATGGGGAAAATGCGAATCATTTTATTTTTTTCTCATATTTCTCACTCGATTTTCCATTAAATTTAAGTTTTCATAAATTAAATAAAACTGGCTTTTGGTAATTGGTTTCATGAACATAAACCTGATAGTCTTTTAATCAGTGCCGTTTAACACAACTAGAAACCACATGCCGCTCCATTTAAAAAAAACAAAAAGTAAAAAGCATATCATTGAGGATTAAATCTCGATTCAAATTCGATTCATATTCCAGCCCTAAATTGAGTGTAAAAAAACAGAACAAGGTAGAAGTTAATATGTTATTATTAATAGATAAAAATAAAATGTACTCACAGAAACCTCAGATTGACATAGGATAATCAAGCTAAGGAATATGGTATTATAAACAAAAAGTTTGCCAAATGTAAATAGGTAATTTTCATTGCATGTTTGCTTAGAGGCAGCAAATACCCAGAAGGATTTTGACTTGCAAAAAGCATCTCATATTTAGTTTATGAAAAAAAAAAGAGGTGCTCACCCGCCTGCAAACATGTTAGTTTCATTTACTTATTTTTAGAGCCGCATAGTTCTGGGAAGGCACACTTGACTACAACTATTCAAATAAAGGTAGAGCCCATCCACATGTCATCTCTCATAAAGCAAGTCAAATGTATTCTATTCACGTTAAAGATTCCTTGGTGACAATTCAGTCAAAGGGAGTTTGGATTTTGAATGTTGGCCCTAAAGAAAGAAAGAAAAGAAAATGAGGGCAGGATTTAATCAGAATGCAGAAGGTGCCATCATAACATTGAAATATTTGTGTGGAAAAAACGATTTCAGAAAAAGGCCTGTCAACATGTGTCATCTCAATCCAACCAGCAGAAACCTCTCTTTGTTAAGAACACAGACCAGAGTGGGGAAATTAGCCTCTATAATTGGCATCCTGATCAAGAACAGACATGGCAGCTGAACAATATGAGCTTTAATTTATCAGATCTCATTATGAGTTACTGCAATAATGCCAGAAGATATTAGAATAAATAGTAGCAGAGAGCAGGGGAATCAAACGATGTGCTAGTGAATGGATTTGTTGAATGTGCCTTTTCTGAACTCACACACTGACAGAACAGTGTGTGCCGTAGACCCAAAAGATAAAATATAAAAATGTAATTTGCAAGTCTGATGTGTTCATGACCTTGACACATGAACTTGACGTTAAAGAAGATATTAATAAAATGGACTTTCTTTGACAGTGACTGTAGAGGGCAAAGGAGAGGCAGTGAGCCGTTCGGGGACCATATGGGGCCCTATTTTCTGCTTCAACACTGTTCATGTTCTGGGCTGTTAATGTGCATGTTACAGCTGAGTCGTCAACTCTGTGTCGGTGATAGAGGAAGTCTATCACTGTAATGTGTATCTGACCAATAATGTTCATTTGAAGAGTCAGCAACATGTGAACAGGAACAATAATTGCAATGGCTATGGATAGTGACCAATTCTCCACAAGTGTCACATTAACAAAAGAATCATTCAACCCTTCAGCCCCTCAACACCATGTGCATTTTAATTGAGCTCAATCAACAAACAGTAATCAAAATGAATACAACAAACATTAGTGTGATGCATCAGCACAATCCAAAAAAGGTTTATTGCCATTGTCAGTGAATAAAAACAAGATTCACAAACCAGGAACTTTCTTCTGTGATTAGGTGCAGCATGAAACAACAAATATAACAGCAAAATAAAAAACGAAAATAATAATAAGTCATCAATAAAAATTGGGTTAACTAATTAAAATTTCAAAAATAAATTTAATGCTAAAACAAATAATATTGAATCTATTTTAAACTACTGTTAAAAAACATGAGCTGCCACCGAAACAAAGCAGAATTAAACACTTAAATATCTATAATTAAACTCATAAAAGTTACTTTTTGGAACTTCTACAGCTCAAATCTCATCATACTACAGTAAAATAACATAAGTATACAGTAATATATAGTATATAGTAATTGTCGGGACAGGCCTATTCATATAGCCTACTTATGTCAGACCTTAGTATGCCATATCAGTGTGAAGGAAAAAAAGGATATGGACAAAATGGAGAGAGTGGTTGATTTTATATTAAAATGTTAATAAATAAATGGTAGCATACTTTTTAAAGATCAGTCATGAAACATAATGAGTTCCACATGGTTTCAGTAATGGCATAGTCATTATAATCAATCGGAAAGAGCAGTTTAGTTCAGTCTGCTAGCTATAAAGGTTTCCTTTTCACATAGAAGTCTTAGCCCATTGGAACTGGTTATGATTAGATTCATCACCAATAAAGCACCTCAGTTGAATGTCTCTGTTCTTGACTCATTTTCCCCGCAGACGGTGTTAACACAGTCAAGCAAAGACTCTCTCTTCCTAATCTCCTCAAAGACCAGCGCAACAAAAAATGTTCTTTGGAGCTCCTGTGAAATATCTGTGAAATTAGTGAGAAGTGCTCAAGTCCCTGAGCCAAGAACCTCTTCTCACCTGGAAAATGAGCCGGTGCGTTTACCATCTACCTTCATACAAGTGAATGGACGCCACACGGACACCGCTCAAGTGGTAATACACTCCTTGTAAGGGATCAAATTGTCCTCAACACCCTTCATTTCTGTATTAGCAGGGACACGAGGACAGAGGAGGTGAATGGCGTCTTTGCTGAGCTGATAGAGCATCTCTCATTAGATCCCAGGGTGTGCAGCAGCTAAGTCAGGGACAGCGTTTTATGACTAATTTGATATATGATGCTAAAGACACAGCAGGCCTACATAGGTCACCAGCGTTAAGCTTGTCAAAATGGCACTAAAACACAAGGCATCACTATCAACACAACTAAGTCTCAAACCAGTTAAACATGGTTAACTTATTTCATCATCAAGAGATTATCTTACATTCACCATGTGGTTTAATCAGTGGCCTCTATTTTTGAATTGTTAAAAACACATTGACAGGCCCATATGAGGTGAGCAGAGGTCAGTAATCAGCATTGTGTGGTCATTTTCACCTCCACACAGCCTCTTTAGGAGTGCACCTGTGTCTCACACGCTCCAAGGACAGGCCACAGTCCTGACACCCAGAGTCCGAGCTCATTATCACCTTCCTGGGTGTGAATGGCTCCACTCCTGGGCAGTGGGGAGGAACCTCATGACTGTTGGCCCTGGGCCTCAGCAATAGCTGAACCGCAGCCTCTGACGTGAGCACAGAACAAGCTAACTTTACCAGTAAAAGCTGGCAGCTATAATTGCACTGAAAATTACAGTAAACCTCCAAAAGGATCCTGGGGCAGAGACGTCAGCCTCAGCCTTATGCAGTGAAATATGGAAAGAGTGGAGTCGCTTGGTCTCTTATGCTCAAACTCTACAGCACACTCCACAGTACACATTTACCTTGCAGAGGACAGATGAAGCTGTAGGGCGTATTCTGCAGGTTTTCCTCCAGCCATCAAGTCCACTCAACTGAGAAGACATTTCCTCATTAGCCAACCTCAGCTGTAGACAGCTATGGGGCTCTGAGAGTAGTCCACAAGCAGTGCACAACAAGCACACTGTGAGGGAGAGCAAGAGAGGAGTTTGAAATTCACAAGAAAACACACACAAAAACAACAAATAAATTAGTTATGGGATGATTTGTAAAATATCATAAAAGTTTCATTAATGTGAGACACATTTTAAAGTTCTCTCCACAACCTGCATGTGTGGCATGTTTAGATTTGTGCATGTTGTGGGGAGAGTCAGAGTCAAGGCCATGGCCAGTTTTCCACAAGAAATGCATGGTTTAAGCCAGTACGGCACAGCATAAGAGAGATGAGGGAGAGAGGTGAAAAATAAATCAGTAAGTGCCTCACCTTGGGTCACTGATCACACCAAAGGCCACCGGCAATCTCTATTTGAAGCACTGCATTTGCAGCTTCAGGGCTTTGCTCTCTGGCCCTGCCATAAATCAGCATTCAGCATTTACACAAAGTGCTGCTTTCCTGTGTAACCCTTCTGTTACTAAACATGCAAGGTGGAGGAAATACAATGAGTAAACAGTTCAACATTTCAAATTAAAAGAGACCACAAATGAAATGATGTATGCTCATGTTTTATCACTATTACAATGCAAGAGCAGGCAACAAAAAAAACATGAATATAATATAAATTACGCAAACATTTTCAAAAATCGTATTCAAAATCATGTTTGCAACAAATGTTTTCAATTGTTTCCAATGGAAATATATGTCAATGTATTTTTTGAAATATGGAACCCAGTGTTCAGTTATCTTCTTGAAGACTCGGCTACAACAATAAAAGGCTTTGCCACGGTATGAACGGCTGCATGTATACATATACACACTTGTATGTGTGAACATACGTGTGCGCATATATGTGTTTATGTACACGTGTATACACATGAATCAAGTGCTGATCCCGAAGTGAGTGTGTGTGGTATGTGAATGGTTGTGAATGAATGTGTATGATTGTGAATATAAACTGTTGGTGGCTGAATGTTGAGAATGTATGTGGGGGTGAGGGTGTTATGAGTTTTCTTTAATTTTCTTTAAGATTATTGTTGTAATAATTGTGCTACAATAATCATGGCTTATGTATATGTACTAAAAATGAAAATAACTCAAACATAAATAACATGGGCGAAAGAAAGACAAGACATTACACAACTCTTTGCATAAATGAGCCCTGGTAGCCACAATTTTAACATGGCAGTAATTTCAATTTTAAAAAATGTGACAAACATTAGTGACCACCAAGTCACTGATGTAAACTCCATGAATTGAATCCCTCTCCGGGTACATAAAAAGTTCCTTGGTTGAATAAAGAGTAGAAGCCATGCTAAGAACCAAGGTTCCTTGAAACTGTGGGTGCCTTGAGTGAGACTGAACCTCTTTTCTGCTCCTGTCAGGTGTCATAAGGCGGCCCCGGCCTAATGGAGGTGAGCCGGAGCAATAAAGAGTGGTCCACAGGGAGCAGAGAGAGGCTGTGTGGCACATGTATGGCACAGTGCAGTCTTAGTCCTGTGTAGCAGCAGGCCGCACTGCCTCGCTGCAGGTCAAATATACTATTACACCACATCAAGAGCTGACACCCGCCATCTTTGGACTGCATGTGAGAGCGACGCCCACAGTACTCTCTGTCAAACCAAAACAAAAAATCCACTAAATGAAAAGTTGGACTGATAAATAAAAAACAGAAAAGAAAATATTGAGTGTTCAAAGCTTTATTCCTCCTCCAAATGAACATCCTATTAGAAGTGGAAAATCAGTGGTCTCACTCTCAAACGGATTGGCATCAGCCATTCAGGGAGAATCCTAATAATAATCACAACACTAGGGAAAGGAGGGTAAAGAATTTAGAGCTGCAGAAAAATATATTGCACAGCTGGGCTTCAAATGCTCTCATGATTGAGGATAAAAGGCTGAGGCTCAGACGATGTCACACAGTATATGGAGTAAGAGTCATTTTACTTCTTCTATTAACCTGACGTGATTACAATAGCCTGATGGGCTGCCTTATTTCATGGAATATTAAATTCTAATGCAGCTCAAAGAAAGGACATTGGTGCGAGGGGGGAAGGGAAATACTTCCAGTGACCACTGAGGCAAACAAACAACAGTGCAGCTGAAACTGGCTGTGTATTTTCATTGTTATATTCACACATGGTAAAAACAAATAATAAGATAACATAATAGGAAATAACATTAAAATAAGGAAGAAATACTGTATATTTAAGGAGGTCTGAGTGTATCCTCAAGAAGTTAGTTAACTGCAGGTTTTCATAAAGGACATTGATTTTTAGGGCTTAAGGTCAATGTTTATGGAAGACTGGCTCTTCACTGCAGCACGATCAGTTGTTCCACTTTCAAGACGACGGAGAACCATGTGATCAACACTGATTTCATGGCTGCTGACTCTTTTCCTTGTTATTTTGTCCTTAAGACACCTTCTCTATGTAGCCTTTAGAAAGGGACGTTCACAGTGGCAATAGAAGTCAAATTAAAAATGTAAATGCTATAGTTAGTATCACAGAGTTTTACTTAGGATACGTTAAGTAAGTAAGTTAATGTAAATAGTTTCAGCTCAGTGTTTTGTATAATGGATTCTGTCAATTTTCATGGGAATTGAGGGCTAATACATCGCATATACTCTTATATTAATTACAAGAACAGTAAACCCTTTTTTGCAGTGCACTATGTAAGGTATATTGTTTGTCACTTGTTCTATCTACAGGCAATTGAAGGAAAGAATTTCTTAAATCTTTTAAAAACTGGACTTTTGACGGCTCATTTCACAAACATCCTGAGCCACTTTGAATTCACAGTTTCATACCACATCAGGGCTGAAATCACAGCTGCGGAGGAAATGAAGTTAGGAGGCAAACTCGTCGTTAGTCTTTAGATTAAATCAGATGATAGCCAGCATTCAAGCATCGTTATCCACACCAGGCTGTTATGAGCCGATCTTCATATGGGACGCATAATAAGCGCCTCTAGGAGATCGCAGCCATCAATGCAGCTGCGCAACGTGTTATGATAAAGCTCTTCTATCAGCATGTCTCTACATAGGCTCAGTCAGAAGTCGCCTTAAAATAACAGAAAAGGACAGTACCACACCTCCATCACAGTAACACACAAATAACCAGAAATGTGCCCCACAATTAAAATCCATATTTGGACTGTCTTTAGATAAAAATGGCAATCTCATCCAGTGCAGTGGTGAAGACATAAAATATCATAGCTCGCCAAAGACATGAAGATATACTACACACATCAGAGGATCTCTTTTCCCAGGAGAGCCACTAAAGGGGGCTTCAGGGAGGAGATCTCCGTTCAGACCACGCTGCCAGACAGCACAAGCCCAAGTGCAGTGTATGATTTGCATATGGAATCCCTATCAATGCCAACAGAATCATATATAACTGTATTATGCCTTAAAGGAAGCTCAAAAATAAATGTGCAAGGGTAAAATAATTAAAAAAAACTAATTAATGAATGAATTAACATTAATTCATAAAAAAAAACTCTTTAGAATTTTATCAATGTAATATAGTAGGTCTAAAAAAGATTTAGTGGTAATAACAATATCATTAATAATAGCAATATGGGTAAAGAAAAAAAAGGAGTTTAAAAAGGAGTTGTAGGTAGGATTGTAGAAGTCAAAACTATTTCCCCTGCGGAAACTGGGTACCTCAGCACCGCGGTTTATGGTATGATATGGCCCATACGCCCATAATAATGCGTGTAAATGGAGGTTGCATTAGAATGATAGCAACAAAAAAATAACAGCAGGCATAAGCGACAGTATGCGTGTGTATATCAATGGCCATTAATATGCAAAAGGGGACAAAAAGTGTTAAAATGATTGTTTGTATTAGGCCTATAACTTAAACATGGTGTCATCTTACAGCTGATTCTCATGTTAAGTTTTAGTATAGTTTTCCACATATATGGACCCGATGCACAGTACGTGCTTATGCTTTTATTACACTTTATGGGTGGAGGAGGATTATGGAAAATTGGATAGTATTTTCATTTTGGCTGAACTTCACGTGGACTCTGTTGGCTGCATCTTCTCTGGCTTTTAACCACGACACATTTACTTGAGATGTACGTTTTTAACTGGACAGAGGAGATGAAGGCTTATGACAGTCAAGTGTTGAACATTCTGTCATCCAGACCCGAAGATAGCACAAGGGCTATAAAAACAACCAAAATACTTCCAAACCTGCACATAGGATAAGCTACATTGATGGAAATTAGTCCCTTAGAGCTGCACATGGCCCAGGATGGGTCAAATGCAGAGTCATAATTCCCTACTAAATTGAACAATGATGCCCAGTATACCCTTTACTGTACCCTAAACAGCACACAGTGGCAGTCTGCCCTTTCAGTGTTCTGGTGATTTAAAGTGGTGAAATTAACTTGGGCCACAAGTTACAAAACAACCATGACAGTTGGATGTCCTGATTGGTTCCAGTAAAAGGAACAAGGCGCTCTGGTCACAGACATTAAATGTTTATCTACTCCAGGCTGGAGCCACACCAGGGTGTCTGTCTCAAAATTTCATACTGACCCTTTCACAGTCATCAATTCTCATCCTTTTCTGAGTCAGCTTTTCAGTCCAGAGAAAGGATGTGATGTAAGAACGAAGGAAGCTCTGAGGTCGTTTACGCATCTCTAAAAGCTCACTGCGTGTGATTACAGTCTGATGTTTAACACACCAATTAAGGCTTTTATGGAACATGTGAAGACTCTGGCTCTTTTCATCTCTGTGGTAATAACATTTACACTGTTGCATGGGCTGCAGAAACAGACACTTGACATCTAAAACAGAGATACAGCTTAACAAGGTGGAAGACTGTGTGAGATAAATTGCAAATAAACTTTGGACCAGCATTTATAGTAGCGTGATTGGCAGCAGACTACTACAAATATATAGGATCTCATTTGGTCATGTCCAGTGTTAGGGAATGTGTTTTGAAAAGGGTTAAAGCGTTCCCTAACGGTGGAAACAATAAGCCTTACATTAAACACAGGCCTGCAGTGTGGCACTTACTGGTGAGTGGATAATCCTCTCGATAGCACCCAGAGGTAGAGGCAGGGTGGCCCTCGCTCACACAGCAAGACTCAGCATGGGCTTCTCTTCAGGGTGCTTTTAGGTCTGTGTAAACAGTATTAACATAAAGGACCCCTTTAAATCCACAACGTAACAAGAAAATATATACATTTTGTTGCTTCGTAGGAAATATTCTGATGTAAAACATTTAATTTGGTAAAAAAAACAAAGATAAGAGATGCAAAGAAAATCTCCTGTTGGTTGTAATATCCTACCCTTTACAACACTGAGGAAAAGGCCAAACATATAATTCCTCTGTGATGCTGGTGGCTGCTCTCGTCATTTTGTTTAAATATCACCTAGGTGTGAACCAGATTTATGATTGGAGGATTGTGTGCGGCGGAATATTTTTTTGACATTTATAAAAGACAGCATTTATATAAACTTAAACCAACACAAGGGTTCGACATCTCTCTGCGTAGGGCACATTTAGGTCTCAACAACTCGGACCATTATTGAGATATCTCTATACGTCAATTGTCTTTCTTTTGTAAACCTAATTCAGATGTTATTATAATAAAAAAAAGGAACATTCCGCTGATCTTGTGGCATTTGAAAAGGTATCATATTTTATAGTTTTCTTTGCAAGGGTTAGGCATTTATTCAAAACATAAATCCAGGAGCCGGCATCAACCCACATGTATCTTTCAAAGCTGATCAAACAAAACGGTTTCTTTGTGATTAATGTACTTTCAGTATTTCTCTACTGTTCCAAAAAGTCCAAATAAGTCTTATCCACAGAAAGCATAATAGTTCACCTGCTCTGAAGAACATCTGTTTACTAAAATTGTCACTAAAAAATATTTTAACTGTTTCCAGAATTCCACAAAGGGCAGGCACAACAGTGAGCCCCTGACTCAAATGGATATGACAATAGTTCTGCCTGCCAGAGTGCAAAACGGAACAACCTCTGCTCCCAAATTAGACCAACCACTGCGCCAACTGACAATGGGATGCTGAGATGCAATTACCATAAAAGCTAGGACCCCCCCCTCCCGAACCACCGGCGTACAGCGAACAGCACCCCTGACCTGCACACACCTCTCCAAAAATCCTCACCTCTTTTCTCTTCCACCATTTTCCACAAATAGTTCCATTGTTCCCTGCACTTTGAGAGCGCCATCGAGCGAGGAGTGCTGAATTTAAAGACATTTGATGAAACTCAAATGTGAATCGCTATGGGTGCCGCTCTGAACATTTCTCTTTATACAGACAGTGTATGAGACAACGCATCCTTCACCTGCTTGTTCCGGACAGATCTCTCAGTCTGTGGAAGACATTATACTCAATAAGCCCTTGTTCCTTTAAGTCGTAATCCTACCAAGACCTCTGATGTGGCCCCATATAGCAGCCCGCTGCACCCATCTTTATCTCTCATTATCTTTTTTCACTTTGGTCAGACTTTGGTCCCTTGATCAGCTGGATGTCAGTGATGAGCTGGAGAAAAGGGGGAAGATAATGGAAAACAAAGTGAACACGTTGGTGGGAGAATGAAATTGTTGATGTGCGGCAGAAAGAAAACAGCACTCACAGGTAACCTTTAAGAAACACGGTCATTAACACCTCCATTACAAACCATTGGCTATAAGCAGGTCTATTAGTCATTCAAAGACCACACTTCTCTCCACGACAGACAGACAGGTTCTGGACGGGAGAGAAAGACCTCTTTGTTTTCATGTATTTAAGTGCAGTCATAGTCGTGTGCACCACCAGCCGGTAAAGGCCTGGCATTCAGCTAATCAGACTCGAAATATTTCCCCGTCACAATAAGCAACAAGTGAGTCCAAAATACAGCAATTTTTCAAAATACATACTGCAATGCAATTAAATATATATAATCTTACTGATGGGATTTATCTTATTAATTCACTTAATAAATAAATAAATAATAAGTACCTGTTTATAAGAATACAGGCAGAAAACAATTGTGGTGTCTTTCAGCTGCCCATTTTTTCTATTTTAGTTTTGTGTAAGTTTAATGATACATTATATATATTTTTTTTCCTCAAAAGAGTTCCAAAATTGAAATGATGGTGTGTTCATTTTTGTAAAAACAATTTAAATTAGCTACACATTTTCATCTATGCGTACCCACCGGAAAGTCACCCATTAACTGTATTTCAAACAACAGGCGTGTTTTATAATTCAAATGGGGACATCAAAAAGACAAGAGTCATTAACACCCTTACCAGGTGTAATGGAAAAAGTGATTTGTTACAGCTCCTTTTCCCCGACTATAATTATAGCTTAGAAACATATTATCTTCTGCAGGTATGCCTTCCGCAGAGTGCTAACAAGATGTACAGAAAGTCCGAAGGAGCAGAGCAGACACAAGTCTTAATTACAAAGACCCCATGTTACCACATATCAACCTGCCGCACCAATATTAATTATACTTTCTCTCAAGGAGATTTCTGCAGCTATTTTTTCACTCTTTGCCAATTAGAAAGTTAAGTTTCTTTTCCTCTAATTTAAAATCTACTTTTTTCATAAATATACATCTTCCATTGAAAACATAAAGAAATAATCACAGGTCAAACATTAAGGTGTGAAGAAATAAATGCAAACATTTACTTCCAATCCACATAAAATCCATAAATGTTTATGACAGAAGAAGTCCAACAAACTGATGCCATTAGGCCAATATAATGTTGAGAATTACCCCTGGGCATAGTATAGTTTAAAGTGAGCCATATAAATGACTAAGGTTTCTTTAATATAACAACAATAAATTAAACTGAAATACACATATTACTCAATAGTCAATAGACAGAAAATAGAACCATCTCACTTCCTTCAATGTTTTAGAAATAATATATTCAAACACTTATTTATTTTAGTTTGGAGCATATGTTCTCTTGGATAGATAGATTTTTAAAAAGGTTAAAACAAGTAAGTCTTACAACACTTTACTTCCTCACTGTTCAAATTATCCCACTTCTAAACATGTCATCAAAGTCATTCAAAAGCAGAGGTGATGCTGCAGTGATACTGTAGTGGTCATGATCAATGTGTGCGGACATGAGTGGCTCCAACCAGGGGAGTTAGTGCAGGGCGAGTGGAGCTGGAATTGGGGGGCCGTGGATGGGCTGAGGGCTTTCTTTGAAGTCTGGATTCCAATTAAACCCCTGACTGAGTTCTAAGCGCGCAAGAAAAATGACTGAGGTACATGACATGACCAGGTCCCCTCGTCCAGCCAAGCCTTTTCCATTTGAGATCTTTTGTCTCCCCGCAGCTCCAAATATTTATGATCAGTCTGCCTGACATCTACCCGCCCTCCCCAACCACCATCGCACCCACAGCGTAATAGAAAAACTGGACTCGACTTCCAAATAAGACCGGCAAATCCAAAGTAAGGGCCCAAGGTTTGCCCGCCTGCTGGGAAATTATGAATATGTGAATAGCGTCCGTTCAAAAGGTGCAACATGTAGGGGCTGAGGGTCGGGAGAGAAGTGAAGACAAAGACAACAGCAATAAGAGTCGATAAACTGGTGCGAATTAATCAAGATGGATGCTTCACGCTGGAGAGTAAATGCTAGATCAAATTAAACAAACTGTGCGCAGCACACAATAGCTTTTATACTTTTTATTGTTCCTTTCATTCATGTGATTTTGAGTGCAAAACAAGATCAAAAACAGAGAACTTGGGCATGTGTAACACTAGTAGAAAGACCATTAGACACATTTGGAGTCGTTGAGAAAACAAATTCCTTGTGACAATCACAGTGTGTCCCGTAATCCTAAGTGAAGGCAGCAAAAGCTCAATATGCTTTTGATGAGAATTTACACACACTACAATGTTCCACAAGACACCATTTTTTTCTCTGCAAAACTATACAATACAGCAGCAGTCAGTTGCAGTAATTTTGATCTTTGTAGCCAGCTGGTACCAATGAAAATCACGTATGGTATGGGCCTCCGATACAATGCCAGTGCCCAGAAAGCTCCACCACACACCTTTACAAAACCGGTATCTGGCTGCTGCTCGGCACAGTTTTGTTTTCTCTTGAAAAAGTGCTGGTAAAAACAGGGAAGGAGCACCTTAGCTGGGGGACATGTTTTTGTTGAAAGGGAATCAGGAGAAATGGTGGATTTCAGAGGTATCAGTCCTGCAAGGCAACCGCAGGCAATTCATACAGAACCTGACACGACGCCCAAAACACACCGCCGACTTCTGGTTTTATTTCTGCAGCTAGTGCACATGAGCCCCGTTCACTCATCCACTCCGACAACACAGCAGGAACAGATACATACTCCATAATTCATTTTAGCGGTGAATTTCATTTCCTTTGCTCTTATTTAAACACACTCGCCCTCCGTACCGTACTCACATAAAGTGCTTAAGTGCACACACATATTGTTTTTCTTCCAACTGAAAAAGTCAAGCTTATAACAAAAGAAATACACTAGCTAAGCATACAAACATGCTCCAGTATGAAATCTTGAAAAGTGTCACAGACGCTGGTCAAATGCTGCTCTGTTCCCCCGAGGAAATAGACTTCCTGGGAGACAGCGCAGAGCCGTCCGGGAGAGCTCTTAGAAGTGCACGAAGTGAAGATGGGACAAAGCAGCAAAGGGTTAAGGTTCGGAGGGTGCAACCTTTTATCACACTGGAGGGAGACAGAGCGCTGAGTGCTGCAGAAAGGTAAATATTTCAACGTGATGGGTGACATAAACAAAAGCTTTACTCTCATTTTCATTTTTTAAGGAGCCACATTTTGAGCAGGTAATTCATAACAGCAGCCTGACCTGCCTCGCCAACGCACTAAAAAATGTGCCCCTGCAAACAAAAAAAATATGTCCTCCAATGCCCGATTCATCTCAAATTGAATCGACTAATCATGACTATAAAGACAAACCTAGTCGTGTTTTTATAATTGTAATTATTATCTGAATTACAGACTAAAACACATAAGAAAATACTTTTTTTAATAACAAAGACCTTGGCATTATTAAATCAAAATTCATAATACACGTAATTTGTAAAGATTTTAATCACAATTTTTCAACTATTTTTAGGTTAAAAATGTATTTAAAACGTCTAAATGTAAATAATTGTTAACTAGTCGACTACTGAAATAATGCCAGCCCTAACTGTTTGAAATTGTGTATGTAATATGTTTAGTTGCATATAATTATTTATTTATGTATTTAATCTTTAGTAAATCTCTTGTTGTCTGTAAAGTTTGGCCTACTCTGTCAGACACTGGGCCTGCGCTCGATGTCACGGAGTAGTCTGTCAGAGTGTCTGTGAGGGGCCGATAACTCTTTGATGGTGAGCGTCGTGGGTAACCTCTCTTCCAGCACATTATGAAGATTTACTGATGCACAGGTGAGCGGGTGGACTCTGCTCCAACATGGCAACAACAGGAAAGAGGCAGAAAGAGCCAAGGCAGGGGGCAGCACTGTGTCCCGACCCGCAGGCGCAGGACACACAAGCAGACTGCTGTTATCGCATTTGGAAGGAGCACAAATAATCACTTCTCGCGGCATGTCTCACTCTTGCACAAAGAGCGAGTGCCTTTAAAATTAGTGCAAAAAAGTGTCAAAATGACAGAAGGAAAACTTGGCTCATTTTCAGAAAGTCGTTTTTCTCGACTTGGTGACAATTTATATCGGCAGCAATAATCAGACCAAAGCCAATTGACAATAATCAGAGAAACGACATGTAAGATGATGCTACATACGTCTTCACAATCACGCACATTTCATCTGCAGTGAAATTGAGCTAGAACGTTGCACTTTCCTGCTCCATGGCTTCACAGTCAATCACAATCTGGGAAGAAAATAATTTTGTGATCTGATAAACTATTACCCCAGAATACAAAATACACAACGCATTTTAATAACATAATCATTTGCTTAGCATTCTCCTTAATAAATCAATATCTCAGTGTTGTAAATTATCAATTGGCATCCAGTGGTTTTGGACATAAAGCTAAATATTAAGAATAATTTAATTAAATAAATAGTGAAGCCGATTGAAAGAGTAAGAATGACGGAAAAAAGAAACCTGGAACGTGGAGAGAACACACAGAAACTCACAGTGCCCTCTCCTGCTCAGCAGCTGAAAAAACAAAACACAAACCACCAAGTTTCATGGAAGCTGTGAAAGTGACTCCTTTTTTAACATTACTCTCTGCATAGGACAATGCACATCAAAGAGAATTACATAGATAATAGGTGATTTTATGAAGTGTATATCAATTGCATTTTTATTTATTTGAGTACATTTTATCTGATATGATTTAATTATAATACAATTTTATTAAATTAACAAATTACTAAATCATCTTTTTATTGCAGTTGCCATAGTGAATGGCTGACACAGTGCAATGCATCGATATAAAAGCTATGTGCTTGTGAGTGGAGTCTTCTTCCCTGAGATGCTGTGTACATAAGCTGATGGTGACTAGACACGTGTGATGCTGTGAGATGATGGGCCATTTTTAAACCCATATTTGATTGCCTAGTTTTATTAAAATTGGATCCAAAGAGAACTCTTCCCTATTTGAATTTAATGAAGGCTGTGTGGCTGACGGGAGCCTCTTGATTTACACACTGTTATTAAATTCGACAAGAGCGCAAGTCAGGTATGAGCAGGTGAAGCAGGTGGAGCAGGTGGAGCGGGTGGAGCGGGTGGAGCAGGTGGAGCGGGTGGAGCGGGTGGAGCAGGTGGAGCAGGTGGAGCGGGTGAAGCGGGTGGCGCGGGATGGGCCCCCTTCCCAGTACAGCAGGGGAACAGCCAAGGACACATGCTGCGTGGCAGCCCTCTCTCACCAGCCGCTTCCTCTTCTGATACCTCTTCCATTATTCATCATAAAATACACACTGATGTAAAGATGAATAATAAATGCAGTCAACGCCAAACAAAAGCTGGCAGCCCAGTCAGAGTGGTCACTTGATAGGAATGAAAAAGGACTTCAAGCACCACAACTTTCTAACCTGTCACGATAAAAAATGTTTAATATGTTCCTATAGAAAAATATTACGACAAACAATAATATATTAAAAACTATTTTGAGCCACTGACACAATAACCCTAAAGCAGAATAATCCCAGTAAACACTTTTCTAAATATACAATTTGGCCAAGGCGATATTGACCAAACTTAATATCACAATATTTCTTTGGAGCATCCAGATAATAAATAAAATGTGTTAAAACTAGTTTAGGTTTAATTATCAGACAAATGTGAAATGTTAACCAAAAGTGCAATAATATCACCTTTTACCCTTCTAATTTTGCATATCTTAAAAACAACATTCACAATATTATCTAAAATGTAATATATTTTCCACCCCTATGAACAATATTAAAAATGCATGCGCTGAAATAGATAAATAGCAGAGTTAAATAATTTATTTATGATTTAAAAGAGTCAAAACAGTGGCTGCTCACATCGTGCTGTACTATTTTAACAAGCAAGAAAAAATGTCAACTTTTTTTAACAATAAGATTATAGAAATAATTAGTAATTGGTCATTAGTAATGTAATAAGCGTGACTCCTGCAATACTGGCAACTGGCTGTACAAAAAGTTAGCTCTATGTTAGATTAAATTTGTTTTGAAATGTTTCAATGTTATATATATTTTTCTTTTTATTATTTATCTATTCATTGCAATAATTATTTTGGAATTGGTTTGAAAAAAATACTTTAGACATGTTCTTTTAGTCAGAGAATCTAAAGCCTATGTACTGCTCGATGTACAAACACTGCTTTGCAATATGACCCACTATTAAATAGCGTGGTCCCCTAAGAGACACCTGGTGTATTCTCTCTTTAGAAGTTTAGAGCCAAAGCCTCTTTCCCCACTTCATCAGCAGATTTGTGGGACGCTCAGCTCCAGCCCTTGATGCACAACAACAAATTCCATAATGAACCCGGGCAAAGACACTGACCAGACCCTCCAGTGTCAGTGACAAAGACCTGATGTGATGTGTCTGAGGGTCCAGCAGAAGAGTTATTGATGCACCAGCACTTCACAGGGAGCTCAGCCACAACTGCAGCTCTTTCTGACAGGTAGTGTCCACCCAGACATGTAAACAGAACACATTTTCTTTAAAAATAGGGAAGTGCTAAATATACAACAGATTTAAAAGAAGAGCTTTCTATTTCTAAGAGCAAACTCATCAGATTTTGAGACAGCCACTTCTTGTCCTTTAGGAAAATGCCTTTAATTGTAAAATTGTATTTTTGTGTATTTGTTGTTGTTGTTGTTGTTGTTGTTGTTTTCATTACGAAAGTATACATTAAATGCTTGAGTTAGCTCACTCATTTAGAAAATGTTTCTGTTACTATTAAAATGGTCCAAAATTCTTGGAAATATGTCGGTGTAATCCCTCATTCGTCCAGGCGTGTTCCATAGTAGAAAAAGCTTCAGTTGTAGTCATCTGGACTCAGTTTGAAAAAATAGACGTTTCGACTCTCATCCAAGAGTCATTGTCAATAACAGAATTTAGGTTAGTTTCTACTTCAGGAAGGCTCCTCCCAATGGGCGGGTCTTACCACAGAACAGTATTAATATCGGAGTTCTCGACCTAAATTCTGTTATTGACAATGACTCTTGGATGAGAGTCGAAACGTCTATTTTTTCAAACTGAGTCCAGATGACTACAACTGAAGCTTTTTCTACTATTAAAATGGTCCCAAAACTCTAATCTCTGAATATGTGGTGGGAAAGGAAAGGAATGAGAACTACATTTTGTTTTGTAGGCTTTGCTCAAACACAGCACTGCTGTCAACCCTGTTTTTTCCAGATATCAGACAAAAAGAGAGAGCGATGGAGAGGGTGGTATCCTGGGGGTGGGGGTGGGGGGGCTGCTGACATGCACTTGTCTCCAATCTCTTCGAATCCATTGCACAATTCATCTGCTTTGTCTCTTCTGCCACGGCTGAGGACAATCAGACCAGACGCCCATTAGATTCCTCATACTGCCCCCATATGCACCCCACCCACTCCCCCATCCCGAACACCTTTTTCATGTGACACACTGACTGAAGGAGAGCTAGGCACGCCAATTCAGCAGCCTCCCCAAATGGGGAAATGTCAGAAAGAGAGCCCATATCAAAACCAGGTTGTCATGGAGATACAGTATAGTCCAGACATTACATACTAAAGGCCCAAGTATACACAAATCACAATTTAAAAGAAAATACACATTTCAATAAAATGTATGATTTACATGAAAATCTCACAGTAAGAGTAAAACTACTGTCAAAAAGAGAAACCATATAAATTTAAAGAGTAGTAGTAGAAGAGGTATGGCTTTTCAGCAGGAACATTGTAGAGCAATAGTTATGCGGCCACTGCGTCTGACGATACAAGTAATTTTTTTGGCAATAGAGCTATTATATGAGCATCCGTACTGGAACGCTTGGCATTCCGATGATCTTCTCAAAAATGGCAGTAGGAAAAGATTGAAGCAAAAAGTGATAGTGCTCTTTCACCTCAGTTGTTTAGGAAGTTGCCAGCACTTAGCTTCCTCTTTTGAGCTGAACCGGAGCAGCTCTTCCCTAGTGCAAGATGATCCTCTATTGCACTGCCATTTGTATTGACCAGCAGGCCTCATGGGGTCACTCTGCTGAGGTTACTGTGCTGTGTGCTACATAGAAAAGGGAGATCGAGGGATATTAATGGTAAATGTGGAATACTTACTGTATTGCCCTCACTTTTTCTTTGTTTGGCCAGAGGAGCTGAAGGCTTAGGGATAAAGGTACTGTTCAAATCATGAGGCAAGGCTAAAACCACAGAGAGATAGCAGGCTCTGACCCAGCGACAGAGCACTGGATAATTAAAACACCCAGGGCCCTGCTCACCCTCAGCCAGCTCTTCTCCTCTCTCTCCTAAGCCAGTGCGTGCTCCACAAAACACACATCCACACACAAGTCAAAACAGATGCATATTGAGAAGATGCTGGTTTGTACCACTGAGCTGTGCCAGTGCTGCTCCTCAGGGTAAAATCTACTCCAGCTCCCCCCGGCCCTGTGCGATCTGTTTAGTTTTCATTTGTACATTTTTTAAGGATCATGAATGATTCCTGTTTTTATCTGATTACTTCCAGACAGTCTGCCTCCACTGCTGCAGGAACACACAAAGCACAGGGACAAAATGGCACACAGGCATGCAGCCTTTAATTTAACAAATGCCTGTCTGCTTTTGCTTACATTTCATATTCAATTCGCCTCAGCATTAATATTGGTGCAATTTTATTCTATAAATATCACTTGAATAAGGACATTATTTATAGTACAGAGGCCTGGCTTTAACTACAATCTATTTATTTTGTTTGGACAAACATCAATTATGGATGAACTGAAAGGAAATTATCTAGAACCTATGGAGAAGACATGCATGCCACAAAGAAGATCACAGACTTTCCACAGCACCATGAAGAAAGGGAAGCTGACAGGCATGTCTGTATATCATCTATGTACAGTGTGTATCAGAATAACATGTGTGCGTGTGTGCGTGTTTGTCAGGTGCCAGAGCTATCAGCTTCTGGCCATGCTCTTGGGCAGACCACACTGCCCTCTGATGGTGGCTCTACAGCCATGCCGACACACTCTTTTGTTCTTTTTATTTGATTTCTCACAACAGAACATGTTGGTTTTGTTGTTCCCTTTGAAATAAAGTGAAGTTAGACCAGGTGTACTGTATGGATCGATTTAAAAACTGGCCACACACACACCTCATATTTAGGAGACATTGTCCCATGAACAGTCTGTAACCAGGCAAGTGGCACCTCAACAGGACCCTCAGCATAGGCCACACTGAAGTCATTATGGAAAAGCCTTTGATTTGCACTTGCACAGCCACAGACTGAAGACTTAATATGGTCCGCGATCTGGTTCAGCACTGGGTCAGTCTAACCACACACCAAAACACTTTTAGTGAAATTTCCATAAACTATTAACACTAAAGATGTTTCTTTATATTTTACCCTGTATTTCAAACACTTACTACATTCACTTATTTCACATTTGGAGGTTTCTACTGTCAGTGCATGTCTAAGATGTGGTGGGCAGCATTAAAATGGGTCAGACAAAGGTCAAGGGTTGTGAAAATAAAATATAATATAGTGTTCCCTGACCTGCTTGGTCAACAGAAGTGTCTGTCTTTCTCTGTCTAAATATGTATGCGAGCGTATCAGCAGCAATGTGGCCTGGCTCAGACGCAGGCCTAAGATTCAATGCAGCACATACTAAAAAGCCAGTCCAACATCTCACTATGTCCACACATGCAAAAATATATAAATCTCAATAAAGATTTTAGAAAATATATTATACCATTGAAAGTCAATATAAGTGATGCATATATTAGACAAAAGGTACATTTTGAATAAACAAGTTGAACAAGTCTGAATGTTACAGACACAAGCTGAAAAAGATGACCGAATATAAAGTGTAGCTGTACTACACCAATACACCATTTAAAATACACCAATTAAATATAATTAACAACATTTTATTGAAGTCAATAATATTAGCCCCTTGGACATATGCTTCCTTCACACACAAAGAGTTCTACATGTATTCTAACCGAAAGGACTTAAAGATAATGCAGGTTGGTGCAGTTTAAAAATATGTTTGATAATATTTCCTATAGTGCATATAGTGTGCTTGGTAATCCAAGTCACATGACCAGGTGCAGCAGTGAGGCCTTGCCAGGCCCCGGCTCGCTGCGCTCTGTGCAGAAGGGCTTGAGCAGCTTCTCACTGCAGACACCCACAAACTGGCTACTCTAATAGGGACAAATTGGCAATGTCTGTGGTCGGCCGATGCTGTGAGCTCGGAGCTGTGAATTGATAGTGATGCCTAATGATCCCCCTGGGTAGATCAATACCAATAATCCTCTTTCCCGCCTATCGTCGTCATTGACTATAGAAAACCTGCAAGAGCTGGAGAACAGTACAGCCCAGAGCCAGGCCACAGGCCCACAAGCATGCAGGCACTCGAAACTCATTCATTCAAAAATGTGGTTGGATGCTATCAGTTCACAAACATTTCATCATCACACTCACATGAGAAATATTTGGTTAGTGTCACAAAGGACACATTTTATTTTATTTGTTTGAAAAACTTATTTTATGGAGTAAATCTCTTCACTTACTGATTCAGACAATATAATATAATTTTTAGATTGAAAAGATAAAAATTGTGACATGCCTTCTCAAAACTATACAGTGCATATTTGTCTGCAGTAGGGTTGTAAAAAATGTATTCCAAGATACGAATCAATATCAAAACTAGTACTGATGCAGGCGGAAATAACTCGTATAAGGGATCAAACCATTTTTTTCCTGAAACGTTTTGGAATGGTCTTTGCTTTGTATCAGAACTAGTTGAAGTCCAAACAAATATAAGAATAAGAAAATAAAACAGACATTATTTTGTGTTAGAATTAAATTTAAATATGTTTAAATATAAAGACTAATAAAAAGGTGCCGTATGTATAAGCATAAAGACTAATAAATAAATACTGTATTTTACAACAATTGATCAAAAACAATTGAGTGCATGCTTCGTATCAAAATTTAGTCTGAAATATGATTGAACTTTGCATATTTTAGAAGTAGAGTACAACGATTACAGAATTGATGCAATATACTTTTAAGAGTGAATATATCTGAGGAGTAAGAAAGAAAGAAGAGCTGTGGTGGGATAAAAGTGATGCATGTGTGTAGCTTCACAGTCAGAAAGGCTCACATCAGAGCTGAGCGCCCCATGGGCTGCAGCTGATTACTGGCCCCAAACACATCCATACACTTTAGGCCAGCTGTCACAGTGCATAGTCATTACGCCTCTGCGACCACACCCGCCTCGACAGGGCTGTGGGGCCACACCAGGGGGCCACCAATCATCACACAAAAAAACAGCCACACATTTTTTATTCTAGGCCATTTAGCGTATTTTTGACTCTGAGCTTCATTTATTTTAGAGCCTTGCTGTAAACACTAAAATAACTCATATTTCTGTAGAAAACATTAAATATTTTTTAGGAATTTAACTAGTTATGACCAGATAATTATTACTTCTGAATTTATAATAAAACATGTTATTTGAGGTAAACCAGAGCCAAACAAAAGGCTAATAAGGTTGTACACTTCTGTTGAACACCTTAAATCAATATGAAAGTTGATCTATAGGGAAATGTGTCGAGCGGTGGATGTTGAGTCCATGTGAAATGTTCAGGTGACCCAAGTGTGTGTGGACCAGTGGTCCGTGGCAGAAAACAACAGTGAGGCACTTAGGTCCTGTCTGACACTTCTCTACAGAGACATGAGCGCAATGTTTCAGATTTATTTTATGTTTTCTCCAACTGTAAGCAATATGACCACAAGCCAATACACACTTGAATAACAATTTAATTAGAAAAAAAATATCCAAATTCTACCCAGTGACACAAGATATACTCATACAATTCACAATTAAACCAAAATCATCAAAGACCTAAAAGTCAAGAATTTTTTTGGTTAAAATATGTAAATATAATTAAGTTAGTGCAAAACTGTGGTGTGGCCTTGTAATCAAATCAAGCAGCAAAGGTTACTTCAATCAGCTTTCTTTTGATGAGGCTAAAAATTGTGCTGTCCCTGCCCGTTTGTCTGGTGCCCCTGTCCCCCTTCCCCTACGACAGCAAGTGCCACGCTTAAACAGCTGCATTTAATTCATTACATCATTATGTCATCTCATACTAATCTGTGCAATGGCCTCCACTGCTTTGACATGCAAATGGATTAGAAAAACGTCTGGGGAGGTACAGGGGAGGAGGATGGGGGCTAAACAGTAATCATCACATCTTGTCAATGGGGTGAAAATATGCCCCGAAGCTGCCAGATATTTTTTTTTACCTTCTTTAACTGAAAAATTCTATTCATTTTCCCCCTGCATTGGCTCTCCTTGTGCATGTTTTTCTGAAAGCCCCAGACAAAAGTGCTGTGGAGATCACACCAAACGGGGGCAATCTGTTGAGGATCAGCTCCCTACGGAGAACACATAAACAGAAGCGCGTGGCTGGAGCGCACGCCGAGCCCCCTCCCATTTTCACATACACCCTCATCTGCATAGTCACCAAAAAAGGCCAGCGCTCCCCCTCATCAGCGGAGCCCCCCCTCAGCCTCATCAGCACACGCCGGCGCTTTGGCTCAGGGCAGCCGGGCAGGACCACACGCAGTAACCGACGCACAAAAAACACACACGCGCGCAAATGCAGACCCAAATTTAGTTATGTACAAATGTGCAATGGCAGAAAAAACAAAGGAATAATAAAAAAAAGGAGAGTTAGTGAGTGCTAGTGATGTTAGTGCTCCCCCCCTCCTCCCCTGCGCTCGCCCCCTCCCCTCCTCCGCTCTCCCTCTCCTCTCATCATGAGCTACCTGGTGACGAGCGGCCCGTGATAATCCAGCGCCTCGAACCAATCAATCAGCAGCATCGCAATCAGCGGCGCAGCGCACGGGGAAAGAGAGAAGCCAAAGAGCCCATAACTTACCCGCGGGTCGCCTGCAGTCTGCTCAGCACCGGCTCGGGTCTGCAGCTACGAGGACCACTTCAGCACAAATATCACAAATACTCCATCTCCAAACTACTTTTTTTTTCTTTCTTTTTTTTTTTTTTTAACCTAAAATACTTTTTTCACTGCATCATAAACATGTTAGCAACATATAAAGTAACCCCCTCCTCCTTCTACCTCAGCCTGCCTCTCACTTCCTCCCTCTCTCTCCTTCCTGTCACTCGCTCTCCTCCCCCAGCGGCTGCCTGTTGCAACACTCTGGACATATACACACGCCACAGAGTCGGGATATATATTAGGGATCTGTGGCCAGAGATGGGGAAAGGGCTCGTTGGTGTGATATCCTGCAGATGTGCCGGACCCGATGAGTTGGGTGGTGGGGGTGGGGGTGGGGGGCTCGCTGGTGGGAGGAGAAAGCATGGGAGGGTCAAAGCTAAGTGTACTACAAAGAACTGGGGGACAGAATTGGACTTTTTTCTTTGAAACCAAACACATATGCCCTCCCTCTTTCTTCCCTTTATACCGTGCTTTTCCTCCCAACATCCCAACTTGCCCCCCCCCCACCCTCCCCTCCCCTCTACCACCACCAGCAGCATTCCCAAAATCTCCATCATCCCGTCTGCCTCAGAGTTTTCTGCTCATAGGCATTCCCTCTCCAGACATCAGCATCCTTTTGAGGGGGTTCTCTGTGTCTCTCCGAAGAGGAAGAAGGTACTGCCGCCTAGCAGCCTTGTACATTTTGCCTTGAGGCTGAGCTTGCTGAAAAGCCATGTGCTATCATCAGTTTTTGAGGTGTGCAGGAAAAGTAAAGACAAGAAAAACATACTGGTTTTACACCGCTCCCCAAAAGATCTGATGCTGAATTTAGCATAGGATTACACAGAAGCCTTTTTTCTGAACCTGTGAACAGAACCCCCATTTGTGTGATTCCTCCTCGCCTCCCTTTCACCAAAGCAGCTCCACACAACCTGCAGCTAGGGCATGGCACCTAAGTTTAGTTCTACAGCAAGAGCTCCAACAAACAGCCGCGCACACAATGAAACAAGAGCATCATACACCATTTCTGTGCTGATACTGTTTCCACCTGTTATTTTTATATTGCTGAGTGCAAAATGATCAGGCTGAAAGTCATTTGAGTGTGTATACTGGAGATACTGGACATGAGGCTCTAAAAGGGATACCCAGATACTAATCAATATTTCAAGTATGTATGCTAAGACATCACATAAGACAAAATTGTATCTTCCCAGAATAGTTTTAGACTGGTTTTGATCTGCATTACAACTATTACGACATGGTAATGGTAACCAATAAAGTGGGTTAAAAATGTTTAAAGTAAGTATTTTTTTATGATTATTGAGTAAGGAGCATTTCCGGAAAATTTAAATCAAGTATGACAATTTAATATCATGACAACATTAGGCTCTAACCAGTCTTCATCTCAACATTCACACTTTTCAAACATTAGATCTATGGCCAAGTTTGCTATTGTATTATGCAGGACCAGTGTTGCAACCTTTAGAAAACCCAAAATGGCGAATACTGCAAACCCCCCTTTTTGCCACCCTTACTGAAGAACAAATAGATATCAAATCACACAAGCACAGACACGTCCTATACTGATCCTGACAATTTTCTCTTCCTCTACTCCAAAGTGCGTTACTCTGCACGGTTTCTCATGTGAACGGGCAGGGAGGGGCTCCCTCTGGTGAAGGAGCAAAAGGACATAGTGGACAGTGTAATCAGCAGCTCTGACACACTACACATGTTAGTTGTTTGATTGTATACAAATAACTATGTTGCATTGCTGTTCAATTTGTTAATAGTTGTCTTTCATTTATTCTACTTGAAGGCCATAAACCTGTGCCAAAATGTAATTAATACTATTTGAAATTTCATTACGGACACGGTTACATCAACGTTCACGCCCTCCATATTGACTTTTAGGTTGTAATGACTCACATTATCCTGTATGGATTAGATAGGGTTTTTTTTTTTTACAAAGTTTGCCAGCATTAACTGTTCATTACTGCTTGCCATCCTATTTTTAACTGTCCAACTTATACAAATCCAACTGAATTCCTGCATAAAAGTATGGACACAAAATTAGAAGCACTTTTATAAGGATAGACAGAGAATTTAAGTAACATTGCTGTGGTTGTGGAAAGCCAAACTGTCACTACCACTCTTCATCAGAAGGAGCAAAACACAAGCCATGCATTGTCTTTGGGGCAAAAGCGTGTGTGTTTTTATGACCATCCGTGAGCAATGTTTGTGTGTCTTCGCGTCCGCCTCACCAGCATCCATATTAAACAGTTTTGGAGGTGATTGTGCTTCCCAGGATGTCATGAATATAAGAGAAAGCATCCATCTTGGTGGAATACAATTTCACAGGTAGTGACAGTAAAAACCGACTTCAGCATCTGACTGGCGACAAACAGCGGGAGAGGAGACACCAAGGCTGGAGAAGAAAAGATGCACATATGAGAGGGAAGACAGACGAGGTGGGCCGCCATCTTGTGATTCTTCCAAAGATTTTCCACCTGCAATGAATATTAAACTCAACAGTTAAACTCCCCAAAAAGGTGAAGCACACTGATTGATCTACTTTTATTCAATGCATGGTGACATTATTTCTACTATAATTGGCTGAACAGATTCATTTGACATCGGAAAAATGTGTTAAAATTTCTGTGTCTAATAGGTAATTACAAATTCAGCAAATCCCAGGCAAGTAGAGTAATCTGGAAAAAAAAAAAACTTTTAAATTGAAAACTGTGGCATAAAAGTCTCATCACAGTAAATCGTAAAACAGAAAATTGTACAAAATGAAATAGTTAGGGCCTTTTTTTAACCAAGAAAAAACTGACACATGGCAGCAACACTCTTCGCACTGCAGATAACAGTGTGAAATTATCCATATTCCATATTTAAACAGCAAGAGACCGGGTTTTTAATTAATTATCTGATAAAGACAAGCACGTCTTCATTTACAACAGTTTTCATTAAAAGCAAAGTGGAATTGCAGGTGGGAATTTTCACAATTATACCTGATGTATCATTGAGCATAATTAATTTCATTAGCTAATCAAGGGGATTTCTTCCTGTCTTAAACAGAATGTCACAGTATTTAACACCAAGCTAATTATCTTAATCATGTACGGGATAATGAGGTAATTAGGCCAATTAAACAGCAATTAACACCCAAAGAAGATGTGATTATATCGTTGACAGTCGCACTTAGGAATTCAGGAGAATAGTGGGGTTTTTATGTTATCAATATAAAAGAAGGAAAATGAATAATGTTGTTGTAAAAATGAGTAAAATAATTGTGGAGGATGTGTCAAAACTAATAGTAGATGACAGCTGTCTCAGAGACCATCACTCTTTCTGAGGACGGAGGAAGATGGCCCTTTTGTCACAGCCAATCACTCCAGCCTTGAACATAAGCAGAGAAAACAATGTCAAGTTCAGGGTGAAAGAACAAATTCTCCAGAAAGCACAAGAACTGCACCAGAAGAACCAGAGCTCACATATGAAAACAACTAGCAGAGCTGACAAGCGGCACAACAGATGCAGAGGGGAGCGGCTGATGGTAACTGGCTGCTGCCATCTGAGAGCCCATAACCACAAGGAAACATTAGTACAGACTATGTACTCGTGTATCCTTCCTTTTCCAACCAGTGTTCACCGGAAACACTTCAGCGCGACCACACTTCAGAGCCAAAACTCAAAATGTGTCTCGGTCATGTGTACATCTGGTTTCATGCTTTCTTTTAGAGGGTTCTCTCTAAAAGATGCATGTGAGAACAGACATTTTACTACATCATCTGGCACAAACTATGCCGGTTTGGGTTCAGCATCTTTAACAGGACCGTACAAGTGTGTGCCATTTTCTTGCGGTTTCTGACCATTGCTTTTGCTTCAGCGGCCATTTGGAGGAGTCGCTACACGCTCCATAGACATGAGTTGATGAAAAACATGAGTGACAAGATTCATGGCTCTCTGTGCGCCTGATGAAACTGGTAAGGCGAGGGGAAGATTCGAAAAATGGACCGTCCTTTCCTTTTTTATTTTCATTGAAAGAGGAGGCAGAAGATGAGAAAACAGATATGTCAGGAGACAGAGACAGAGAGAGAGGGATGAAAAATAAATAACCACAGTGGGCCCCCTTCCCCCATTCATAACCTGCAGTACGCCCCTTTCATATAAGTCAGAGCAAAACCACTGACCTTTTACTGTGCATGTCAAAAACAAACTATTCTTTATTTTCTCTATTACATTTATAGGAATAATAATCAATTTCAAAACTACAAATGCAATATGTTGTTTATTTTGTTCATAAACTTCAATGAATTATTTATATATGAACATAAACGTGGATTTATTATATAGGAGTCTCAGTTAAAAAAATATATATATTTTTTAATTTATTTATTTTTTAACCAAAAATGTCTACATCTAAATTATTCAATGTTTTTTGTGTCATGAGGTGGAATCGGCACGATTTGTGGAGAAACGGCAGTGAGTGCGGACATGGGGATTGTAAGTGATCGGGCAGTTGAGGCAGACGCTTAACCACAACAGCCTCTTTCACTCTCAACTCCGGCGAAGGAGCAGCTGATTCCAACCAGATGCATCTGAAAATACAACTTGACCGCATAAAGGCCTTAGCTTCAAATAAACAAAATCAAGAAGATCAAATGTTATATTTTTGTATTTATAGTTGTTATTATTTAAAATTAGCTGTCTATTACGATCTAGTTTTTAATTGAATAAATCATATGTTGGTTGTGTTGTAAAATAAAACATACCTTTAATAGAATGTAGTAAGCACATAACTGGAGCACGTAAGGCACACTTGTGAATAGACAGTTTTGATGCCACACACCCACTGTGAGCTAGGACTGCATCTCCGGGCTCGAGACTCCAGACACTCCGAAGCAATGGCTGCACGTTTATTTGAGAGGAGGCGAGGACGAGAGGGCCAGCCTGGATTCTGCTGCAGTGGGCTACGTTTTATCCCCTCATTTTTGAGTGTTCACTTGTTTGGGTTCACTCAGGAAAACCAAACCCCCAAAAAAGCTTCAGGATTCAGACAGTGGAAAATGCTCACAAAAGGGAAAAAACCTACCAGCCATCAACACACCAGCAACATCCTTTTCTCAACAGCCCAAACACTAGCTTTTGTGTTATTCTTAAAAAAAACAAATGTTTCAAAAGTGCATCAGTCCAACTAGAAGTGCACTGTAGACAAATAAAAAAAATGTCAGGGATGTGCTATTCTGATGTGAAAGCTGCAACTGCACAGTCCAAGGTAATAAAGTGAAAGTGCAAGGCGATAAACTATACAGCAGTACAATCGCTCCGTGCCTTCCTGACCTCCTGTTTGGTGAGGGGGAACAGGTGATGCCCGGAGTAACCTGCTAAAACACACAAGGCCGGCAGCCGCCCCCAGACCAGGGAAGCACAGAGATGTTAAACATGCTCACAACACAAAACATTAAGAAACAATGATAAAGCTATTCATATTTGGAGTCCAAACTCTGAAGTGTTTACTGTCTGCTGGTAAAGAAAACATATGGAGCTGACACTGATATCATTCTTTGAACTGAAAAAGCATTCAAGGGAAGCAAAGCGGAAAAACATTTCTGATATTATATGATATTGCATTCATAAATTGTGGTACCATTTTGAACTCTAGGTTGAAGATTTGAGACACAAGCTATCATGACGAAATAGGTGTAAATCTGAGGCATTACTATTCAAGTTATCATACACAAGGCTTCCCATTTACTTCTGTTGAATGAGCAATTTGAATGGTTCTTCTTCCACGCCAGGAGCATTTGTGAACATAAATGATAACAGGGGCTTTTTACAATCTTTGTGCACTTCCTTGTTTTCTGGCTTTAAGAAAACCATAAAGCCTGAATCTGTATGTGTTAAATGAAGTGTGCAGTTCTGGTCTGATTGTATGAGAGTGTGCATGTGAACCTTTGCACTTGTGAGTATACATGCACGACTCGCTCACACGTTTGAATTGTTCTGCCTGGGAAAAGACTGACTGAAGCTTCTTGAAGCGGTATGGCGAACGCGACGTGTATTTTTTTTTCAACGGTCCTTTATTTTTTTGGTGAGATGACCTGACGCCATTTCATCACGGGCCAGGAGACGGCAGCCCTAGAGAAAAGCAAAATGTTAAAGGATAGCAACTTCGCCAAGAAAAGAAATGAGAAATCAGACGGTGAAGAGAGAATGAAGAACAGAGAGAAGTGTGTGCAGAGGAGAGGGACAGGACAAAAATGACATCGGCTGGTCTCAAATTAATGACATTTTCACTGCTGTTTCCAAACCCGACCAAGGTCCTGCCTTTTAAACAACATAAGCTAAGCCAAGAAACAAAACAAAAATCGAATCAAAATTAACCTATTACAAATATGCGTCTAACTTAAAAAAAAATTCAAACGTTTTTTATTGAGCTGCAACATTTCAGTCAATGATCTGTGTACATATTTTAAAGTGTGGACATCCGGACCACAGGGGTGACCGAGCCAAGGGTTGTCCATTGACTTATCATGTCAAGCAACATAAATTCATTTCATATTCACCAAAATGGTAGTTCTCAGCAGGAGGTGTATGGGAGTACCTATCCCACTCCCTCTTTTCTCTTTGATTTGGCTCATTTGAGCAGCTCGGTCCCCGGCAGCTTGTTAGAACTGCCACCTCAGTGACTCTGCCCCCTGGATGGAGGAGAGCGGGGACACGGGGGGAGATGGCAGAGATGGAAGGGGTGCTCTGAGGGGTGTTAGAGGCGTGCAGGATGATAGGTTAGGGAGGCCTACCCCAGAGCGCTTTTACAAGTCACGGGTGAACGGGCACGGTTCAGTGAGTGAAAAACCCTCAGTGACAAAAACCTGAACAAGACACACCACCTACTGGCGACTCCTGAGTACTGCATTGTTCGTTTGTCCATGTTTTTCATACTTACCCCCCACAAGGAAGTGAACACATACAGAAAAATGAGCATGTCCATTTCTGATATAAGTGGCGGCAGTTGTAAATGACTGCACTTACCATACTTCATTGTGTGAACTTTTCCACTGTAAATGAAACACTATTATTTCACACTATCCTAACAGCAAAGATTACAAGAAAGTGAAAGATGTAAACTCAGATGAAATTGTCCGAGAACAAAAGCGGTGGTTTTCACAAAAGAGCGTTAGCTTTTTATTATTACTGACAAGGTGCAAAAGTAATTCCTTTAGGTCAAAGGGACAAGAGCCAGAACTGCCTAAATTACCCTTAATGGTTCACATATGCAGCCAATGTCTCGATTTGGTTTAAATACATTTCTAATGCCCAAATGTAACCCTTTATTTCACTGGGGTATGAATGTAATATTCCTTACCCTTGGTCTCTCTGAACAGAATGAAAGTAGAAAAAATAACATAAAATAGTTGATCATTGTTCTTCAAACTCAGTATTATCCAAGGTCAAGTTCATTTTTCACAGCAGGGGAGCCGCGCAGGCCGAACAAAGACTGGAATATGGCAGGTATGGGGGAAAAAAGTGTATACATAGAGCTAGGTTGAGGGACACAACAAATTCAGCATCAAATCTTGGCCTGATTAGATGGCCAGACATGGCATAACCTTGGGGATCTGCCAGGCGAAAAGGAGGGGCAAATGGTGTGTGTGGGGGGGCAGTGGTGGGGGGTGTCTCTGGGTGGAATAATGCAGACAGACAGTCAGACAAGATGGAAACACAGACATGTAACAACAACAGAAAAGGGAATGCACAGACAAAACCTATTCAAAACGCATTTTCATTTTCTCCCCATACATAAAAAATACAGTGAGGTGCCATTACCGAGCCCCACCACCAGCAACCCCCAACCTCCCTCTCTTCTCTTCAGCACATGAAAAAAATAAATCTAATTTTCCCATCCCTGCCACAAAATCCCCCCTTTCCACATAGACACACAGAGGCAGGCTCGCTGTAGCCCCACCCACTGCCTGCGCGCATGGCCCCAGCCCCTCCCACCGCCGCTCTCATATGATGCACCATTTCTTTCTCTATGCAAGGCTCCATTTTGTAATAAGTTCTGATCACTGATTTAACCAATTTGCATTCAATCTTGAGAAAATGGTGGAAGGGCCTTGGTGCATAGGAACGAAGGAGAAAGATGGACAATTGTTAGAGACATGTCAAACAATACGAGAGCCTGGACAAAATAATTGAGAATCTAAACTGTTATTAATTTATCAATATAAATGTTTTTTTAAATGTAAGTTCAATGGTATTTAGTAATGTGAATCAAAACAAATGTAATGTCAAATATGTTTTATGATATTTTATGTATTTGTCTCATTGTAATCGTCAAAATAAAAGTAGTTTCGACAATTTGCGTAAATTAAAATGTTTGCAATGTACTCTTATCTCATTGTTACTTAGAAATAGACTTCATTTATTATATTTATTAGCATATTTGTATTGTATTGTTATCATTTTCTGTTGTTGTTTTTCTATAATTAACATCACAACAGGTCAAGTGTAAGGGTTAGACCGATGAATGCATGAATGTGTGAGGTGTCCCGAGTCCTGAGGGAGTTTTATGTCAAATGTTGGAAAAGGCCGAAATGAAAGCCACATAAATTACATGGCTCAGGACAGATATTTTCTGCTGAAGTTTTCCATTAATGGTGTCACAGAGATCAGCAGTTATCAGAACCTCCGGAGGGAGAGTAGTGGGGCAAAACAATCACCGATTTCTTTCACACAATTTCACCATCTAATTTCCGTCTATGCATTTTGAAGCAAAATTAATTTCCTTACCTATCTAATAAATCAGAAGCAAATTATTGCTGCTAGTGTCACCCCAGACTTGCACAACGAGATCTTCCGGTGCTGTTCTAACATGCTATAATGTAGCGCTTCATACAGAGTGGAGCTATGCGCTACATGCCACAGGTATACGATTTCATAGGAATGCCACATAAAAGTATACTATTTACGAACAACTATATTTCATTTATAAATAATAGATTTATCAAAAAGAAAAAAAAGAAAGAAAATGCCCCCCAGAGGCATGTCTAGTGACCACCACTCTCAAAACATATTCTTTACACATTCACACTCAAGCCAACTGTCTACTTTGTTTCACTAGCACAATTATGGTTCTAAAAGTCAAACAACAAACAACATTCAATTCAACGTCAGCCATAATACCGCGTTCTAATTGGCATCCTCTGTTACATACCTTTCCTTAATATCATTGGTTTGTGAACAAGCTGGCATGCCAATTGGATGCCATTATGCAGCCATATACAGAACGATGTGCTACATTATACATGCAGTATCTTGTAAGATTCAATGCATGTTTTCCGCATGGCTTCCCTCTGAAACAACTGGGGGGTTTTGAAGATCAGCTATATGCTAAAATGCCTGAGGCTATCTTTACAAGGTTACAGAGCATTACGATCCCAATGTGCATCAAGGGAGCTGAACCCCACGTGCACTGCCACAGTCTAGACCCCAGCACTAGGGGCCGTCCTTGGATATACGTGAGGAGAAACTGGGGGCAGGGGGCAGCATGTAGACCAGGTTAAACGATAGTGTTGTAAAACATTTATCTGCTTCAGATGGAGCTTTAGATGGGTTGAACCTCATCCCCTGCCATTACTGAATTACCCTAACTGCTGCTATAGTGTAGCCGAGCATCGACACCATGCCCAATCCTTCAGCACCAGCCTATTGATTTTCACGCCCTGAGACAGTGCACTCCCAAAGGGCAGCAAATTATAGGGCGTTTTACAGCAAATTACACCTGCACCGGAAACTTTACAGCGATACGAGTGTCACGGATACGGACCACTCACACTTCCCAGGATGAGCACTTCAGAGGGGAAGATCCTTCAGACTAACACAAGCCTGTAACCGGTACAAGCGCTCCCAGGAGTAATGCGGAATGAGGTCATTATAGTACAACAGAATAAATAATGGCAAAGGAACAAAAACTTTAAATAAAAAAAGAGTAATATTCACAGAAACATCATAGGATTCACATACAAACTACGATGACAAAAGTACAATTGTTTGAAACAAGAGGACTCGGGATTGCACCACCTGCATACACTACAGCTTCTTTTCATTTCTGCAGCTCAACTAACTCCTAGTGCCCTGAACAGCAGCTGACCTCGGGATCGCCCTGCCAACATGAAAGGCACTTTATTTGTTCCAGGTGTGCTCTGACTCACGCTGTGAAAGTGTGGCGGAGACAAAGACAGACAGATGTGAGCGGTCACATCCACATTATTCAACAAAGCGCAACATTATAATATTTTTCCCAATAAAAACTAATGATATGTTGATTACAATATGCAAAACATGACTTTTGGTACAAGCGCCGTGCGGACAGACTTCGCTGCTGACCCGGGCCCCTCCCCCGCGGCTCTCTCCGCTCTGTCTGGTTTCAGCTTAAACTTGACCCCTCACACTTGACCTCTGGGGGCTGACTCTTTGCTGACTGCACAGCTGTGAGGGAGGGTCTGTGGCGTGACAGACTCGTCGCGGACAACAGCAGAAATTCAATTGGAGCATATTAGTGTCCAAGCAGTAAAATATCACTCATTCTATCTAACTGGAAACAGCTTGCTTTTGCACTCCAGGCACCACCATTTACCTTTTTAGCAGTGGGGGGCTGAGGGTGGTGGGTCAGTCCGAACGGCCCTCAGCTTAAATTTTGCAGTAACTTGGCTGCAGTGCTCTATTTTTAACCTCTACTACATATTGCTGTGGTCATTATTTTCAATGTTTCTGTCCTGGACTGTCAAATGCCTTGCAGGTTTGATGTATGAAGAGTGGTCCATCACTTACATTGTTCCCTAGGACGACCAATGAGTGTCTGGTACCCAGCAGTGAGTCCGACAAAGACAGATAGATAGGCCGGGCTCAAGCCATAGGTACCAAGGGACACTTCTCAGGACAGCTTACAAATAGGAGTAAGAGGGAAGGGATGAGGCTGAATAAAAGCTGATGCTCCATAGAGCTGCCCAACCCATAACTGTCACCCCTGCAGCTTCAACAGCCTTCCTAAATGAAGATAAAGTATTGATCCACACGGTAATATCAGCTGTTCGGTCGACCGGCCCACAAAAACATGCAGGAAGAAATCCTCTTTGACTATTGATCTTCATAAGAACATAGAACATATGACATGTTCAAAACCAGAATCCGGGGACGCACAAGTAGCAACAGAATAAATTAAAAACCTAAGAAATCATACTGAAACAGGGTCCCATCTCACGGCAACAACCCTTCATCGCCGTGCCTTCCCCCCTGCCATCCCCAATGTCTCTTTTCTCCACAATCAGTGTCAGAAGAAGCGGCGAGGAACGGTTTGTGAGAAACACTTATCTAGCACAGCGGCAGAGCCCTGTTCCTACACCCTTTATCTCACCAGGAGATGGAATTCAATATACAAAAACCCCATCATGCAGCAGCATCACGCCTGCGCTGGGGATAAGGGCAGGGTTGCCAGGTAATTGGTTGGTGGTGGACGAACACAAGGTTTTAGACTACCCGTGGAGGAGTGGAGATTACAGGGAGGGGTGGGTGAGTGGGGAACACGAGTCAGAAGAGATGGGGGGGGTTCTTGACAATATTTCTCCACAACCCATCCCTACCCTGTCTACCCATGTAATCTGCACATGCGCTGGGCTGCGTTTTTTAGGCTCCAAAGCAAATAACAAAGCATGTCAAGTTTATTTGTATAGCCACTATGTCACACAGCAGCCCCCGAGCCCCGAGCTGGAAAAAAGAAGAAAAATGACGATAGTACTTTGTTTCCATTATATAGGTTTGTATTTTCCATTTACTGTGCACATTAGTTACAAAAATCTCTCTCTGCCTGACACTGGAATTAAAATTCAATTAGATAATGTTATGGTAGAGCTGAATATCATTCAGGGGCAAACATTATTTCTTGTTTGAAATAAATCACAAGATGAGTGGAGCTGATGATGCTGTGTTTGCACTAGGACACTATTTGCAGGTTTTTCTGTGACTCTCCTCAGATAAGAGGAGCCGAAAAGGGCGCGATAAAGGAACGCATGAATGAAAGAGAAAGAAAAAGTCATTTCTCTGATTTATTTATGACGCACTGAAGGTATGCTGAATGCATGAGAACATGCAGCAGTGGTCACACTGTCAGAGAAGATGAAGTATCTTCATAGTCGACTGAGCGAACAAGCAAGAGAAAGCCAGGAGTGAGAATTAGAGGCTGACCGTACTGCAGAGAGGTGTTAACCATCTCGACTGCACCACCGCACGCGCCACAAAATGGCTACTTCGTTCCTTGTGACGGCCGGTACCAGGAGGGGGGCCGCTATCTTATCTCTCACCTCTCTAGGCTGCTCCTGGGCCCAACTATTTCTCATATTTATGGAGCACTTTGGTACAACACTTCACTGAGTGGCTTTTACAGATTCATTTTAACACCAAATTAAGTCTCTTAAATTGTGCTTTACTGTTAGGTTTAATGTTCTGGCAAATTAGAAAATGATATCTAACTTTCTGTATTTGGCCAGTGCTGTCCAGAGAGTGATAGGCAAAGTCTTTATATAAGCATGACCAAAAAGGGAGTCTTAACAATAAAACAAAGGATATAAAGAGAACGTACTGGATTAAGGCTTGTACATAAACAATTATTCAGTCAGTAGAAGCCCCCCCTGTCATAAGCCTGCTTTAAAATACATTACTTGAGCTCATATCCAGAACAACATCCCCCTCTGCAGGAAAACTCAGCACCATCACCCTCTACAGTAAGTGTTCTTCATTTAACATCATGGACTACCAGAAGCAAATGATTCATTATGTTGAATAATGATAATAAATGTAACTTTAGAAGATTGTAAACAAATGTAATTGAAAATGCGAGCCGTGATGAAACAAACTGCAAATTTCCATGCTTTCTTTCAGTCTTGGCAAATTCTGAAAGATGGAGAAATTTCTTGTTTTTTTTTGTTATCTTTCTTTTTTGCTATATTCAGTGATTGACCTGGCACTTTAGTCTTTGTGTTATGGAGGATCTTGCAGCTGATCCTTTGAATCAACCAATGGTTTAGCTCAAGCCCTCCTCTCCAAGGTTATTTCTTTGGCATTTCCTCTAAGTTAAGTTTAAAGAATGACTTGAATTTGGAATACATATACATAAAAACCCTGTCAAAAAAACTAACAAAAGTTGGGGGATCAACAGCATCAAAGCATTCCTGGGATAGCAGGAACCACATGATGAGCCTGGTGTCTTTGTGAGAAGAAGCTCAAATGTTCAGCACATTTCTGAAGCAGGCTTTAGTATTTTGGCCAGATTATGTATATGTCTTTGAAGCCCAGTGAACCCACCTGCTTCAATTCCCCGTGAGCAGTACTTTTCCATTTTCCAAGATGCAGTACAATCGGTCAACAGCACCTATGAGCTCTGCCCCCAAGGAGTTACACTTTATTACTGACTTAAGTCTGCCCAAGCTCCATGTAGATGTTCAAAGAGCCACTGCTTCACTGGGAACCAGAGGAGCAGAGGCCTATGTTTATTTATGTATGTTGTATTATACATTAAAATGTTTGCCTCTAAATCGTATTGATGTGGGTCCATTTTGAAAGGTAGGGACATCCAAATCGAAATTAAATTGGCGTAATTTTAAGTAGTTTATTTTGTTTTCCAACCCAATTTTACAAAAAACACATGAAAAATAGATGTAATACAGTGCCATAAGTTTACATCTTGAGATCATCTCACGGCCACGTGCTCATGCTTCGCAACCCGTCCGGGGGTCCCGACCTTCACTTGGGGAACCACTGATATAGAGTACACAGCACTTACCGCCAAAACTCCTGGTTTTGATCCATTTCTGGTCCTTTTGTGGTCTGCATGTTCTTTCTGTATACTCCTACAAAAGAAAAGGGAAAAATAGAAAATTATGGAGAAATGCCCCTGATTTGATTGTCCGTAACACACACATTCACGTTTTCAATAAAGATAAAATACACAAATTGTCTTAATTATGCAGTTGGTAACCTTTTAAGATTGCAAACATAGTATAATACCACAGTAGTGTCTGAGCCACTGAGCACATCTTCAAGTTCAGTAAATGATGAATAAACTTGAATAAACTTTGAGGCTATCCCTCCTCTCATAGGATCAGTGTCCTGATTAGCCTGCAGTGCACAGAATTAAATGAGTCAAGAAAAAGCCAGTGCTTTATGGGGGGATGAATGAGATGCTCACTGACCCTGCTCCAATCAAACCACCCGTCCGATCTAATCTCCTGTCAGGCTAAATGAGTATACAGTACATGCCAGGACAACCAGCGCAGCCACACAACAACTCTGCTTTTGCAAATAGAATTCATGGTTAAATGAGTACTTTTTGTCACCAGATAGAAACCACACACTAAACAATATAATGTCAGTTTAATATGTATTGTAAGTATTGGCTAATGATGACTCTTGCCTCGAGAAGCATTTAGAAAACATGAATGTTCAATTCATCACTAGAGCCTGCGGAGGGGGAAGTCACTTTTATTTTGGGTATTGATTTGCCCATAGCACAGACCACTTAGGTTTTCTTAGAAGCATGAGCTGTCAAATATACTCTGCACCAGCTCCATTTGCATTCAACAAAACCATGTGAAACTTCTAATTCACACTTTTGTTTCGTTTACTTTTTTTGTTTACTTTTCTTTTTCATGGTTCTCTCAAAACTCCTTTGCGTGTCATTTGTTTAACTCCATACAAAGCTGAGACGTTAGCAGAATGGACAGCGGCACCGGAGACTGGGTGCATCCCCTGTCTGCTCACATTAAATGAAAGGCTGACGATGTTAATTAGGCAGCGCAAAATTTACATCGGCAAATTATGTAAGCAGCTAGAAGAGTAACAAAGCGTGATACCAGTTAAGTCACAGCTTGGCAAGCCCTGCATTGCCACTTCATGCTGATGTGGTCATGGTCAATCAAGCAGGAAAGCCTCAAATGTCAATTAGACATGAGTGGGTAATTGTGTCGGGGGGGCTGGTGGCAACAGGGACTGATACAGTGTCCCGAGGCATTTTGCGTTCCATTCTCCAACATAGAGGGTGACGTGGGGCTTTCACTGATACAATGAGGCTATCTTATCCGAGCATCAAGCTGAGAAACTTTTGACTAACACATACAGACGCTTCCTACTCAATGGGAACTTTGTGTTCTCTTTTATTTCTCTTAGGATAAAGGGCATATGACAGATTAGACGACATATTTTGCTAAAACGTAGTGAACTGTGATTATATTCAACATTTTACTAAAAGAAAATTGCCAATTTTCCCCAGTTTGACCATTTTGGTGACGTTTCTAATTTTACTTCCTGATCAGACATGATAATGCATTTATTTTTGTTAAATTATTGTTTAAACTGTAAGAAAATGTGCCTGTTGTGTGTAAATTGTCTCTGCATTTTTGTTTAAATTTTTTCTTCACAAATTTTCACTTGAAATATGAGAAATATTTACCACAGGGACTATCCAACCAAACTAAGTGTAATTCTATTAACATGAGAACCTGTCATATGCACGTTATGGAAGTATCAAACATTTAAAACTGTTTTTAACAGAGTCAGGCCTGATTATTGTCTTTTAGTATTTTCTTATATATTGGTACATAGATAAAATTAAGGATTCCTTTTATCCTCTAGGAGTGAGTTTCAAACGCTTGACAAACCTCTGAGAAAAGGGAAAAATATGTAAAACGAAAGGTTTTGAAGATAAATCAGATGATACTTCCTTCAGGCTGATTCTGCACTAAATCAATAATCTCTTGTCATACCTAAACCTTGAACTAATATATTTATAGTAATCAAACTGTAAGAGGCCAACAGGAGATTCAGAAACAGTGCCTGTGGGTCTGTGGGTGGTAAAGTCAAAGGTTGTCTCCTCTTACGTGGCACCAGAACCTGTGTGCAGCATCTCTCCAGCTGCTATACAATCTAATTGGCTCATATTCCTGTGTAATCTCTACATGTTAATACTCCCATGGTAACAGACCCACACCTAATGGCCACACAGCAAGATGCATTTTAGACCACATTACTTCTTATTGAGTTAAGGAGCCCCATCGTTCCAAATAAGACAAATTTAATTGATCTAGTCTATAAAATCTCTGTGCTGCTGTGAAGAAACGGCTTCTTGGCTTTATTTATATATTTATCCACTCGATGTTTTTTCCCCTCTTAAAGCGTACAGCCCGGCATGAGGTGCACGGAAATTAGGTTTACTCCACATCGTACAAAAAGAGGAAGGACACTGCAGAGGAATTGAAAGGGTGCAAAATTAGATCAGTGGACTCAACAATCAATCAAAGAGAAGTGTCAGAGTCTGTAAGTTTGGAAATAGCAGCAGGTAAGAGCCAGACATATCTGAACTGTATGATACAGAGGAGATATATGATAGATCATAGTAAAAAATCTGTGTGTATAAGATGTAATCATGAAAAAAAATCATATTTAAATTAAAGTTGTGTGTCAAACGAGTATATTGTGCTTTTTAGTTTCTTTATTTAATGTTATGCTGACTGAAGATCTCTAAAATCCTAAATGTATATTCTTCTTTTGATTCAAATGTCTTTGATATGATATGTATAAGTTGGGGGACAAAATACATGTTTATGAATCAAAAAGTAAAGCATTTCTAAATTGTTGAGCTTTGCTTTCCTTTTGAAATAATGTTGACATTTTGATAACATATATACAGCTTTGTACAATAAATCTAAAAAAGGGTTAAATAAAAGAACTTGCAAAAGATACAAAGATTCTTTATTTGTGGCAAAGCGAGCCTTTGGAGCAAACCAGCTGCTTCTGTCAAAGGGTTTGAAAGTAAAAACAATCCCAGCCTTTTAATTTACAGCATAAACTATGTTTCTGGTTGGATTGATTGCTATAGTCCATATTATCCTTAAGGACTCTAAGAGCACATGCTTCAGACAGTTAAGACTTAAAAAATGAGCTCAAATAAATATTTTATCTGGCGTTAAAGCTGAGGCTTGAACATTAAAACACTAGACTAGAGCAAACGGAGAAGAAAGATTATTATTCTATAATAACTGAAGAGTGGTGCGCAATGCTGTGAAAATCCTACCAACAAAGCCTCCTCCATGAAGGATTAAAGTAGCGGTGCTCTCAGCAAAGATACAGCTGTGGTTGTGCAGAGGCTGTGCAGCAGTTTCGTGTGAATGTGAACGAGAGGTCAGACCCTGTTTCCTGTGGAAACATGTGATGATCACTTTGGTTGATTTGTAATATGGCCTGGAAGACGTCATATTAAAAAGCAAATTAACTTTCTGGCAATTATGGTTATACCTACTGTAGATAGTGAGTTTAATTCCATATCTATTACCTTAGATAATGCAATATTACTATCGATCTCATTAAAGACATGAGTACACTTTTAATTTGAAGTGGTCAACGTGATCATACTGAGGTTAAACTCTCAAATGCAGATGACTCATAAACATAATATTATACGAATTAACTTCATGGGGTTCATCTTCCGGTTATAGGCAACATTTTGAGGACTTTTCCCATTCGAAAGATAAAATATCTAGTTTTAAATTGGCAACGGTCCTAATTTTTCATAATTCTGAAACCCATGGATAGGTTACATTCATGTTCAAGAATTGAATGATGTAATAAGGGGCCTAGGAAATTGGAAGTCTTTGGAAGTAATGTCAAAACAGATGATCCACAAATGTTAAAACTTGTTAGGACTCCATAAACTTGCAAAATTAAAATTATGGCATAACGTTTTTTTCAGCTGACAAGAATCGTGTCTTTGGGGTTGAATTGCGGCATCACTTTGTACCATCTAACCATGTGGATAAGCCCAGTAATTACAGAGATTTCAACCATAAACAAGTTCATCAAATCTGCAATTTGACAGTTAAATCATCACCGCATAAGATTTCAGCTAAAAGACAACCTGAAATAAAGGCGTTTACTTAATTACAGGTGTTATAATGCATTACAGGTGTTATAATGCATTAAAAACCTGGCCTGTGCCCTTGCTGAGAGCTGGCTCGTTTCTCCACAGAACTAACTTTTCTGGTAGGCGGGTTCTCCACTTGCTTGTCTCCATGGAGATGTACATACAGTTTGGTTTTAACTCCGAAGTGGTGAAAAGTCGAGAATTCAAACTATAGCGACAACTCTAGAATGTAATGATTCAAAGCTGACAACATAACTGGAAGAAAAAGATAGATAGATAATCATTTAATTTAACTAGATCATTGTGTACATTTTGTGTAGCTGAAGAATAACATTAGATTCCTGGAAAGTATACTTGTGAGACTGTGTCAAAAACACTGCTTTAATTACAGAATATATAGGGGCTTTTGTTGCTTGAATTGCAAAAGTAAAACCCAGGTTCAAGGACTATTCTTCTAGGTGTGCTGTAGAGTTTAACATATTTGAGAGGGTACCAATTAGGAAAGTACATTTAAAATGTTCTTATCATTTTACTGTACTATTTTATACTAAATATAGTGGGGACAATATCCTTGAAATAACCATTCAAATGCCTACACAAGATGAATGCTAATGAACTTTAAAAGGGACTGCTGGCAGAAATGGGGACCAGGGCAATTAAAGAATGCCTGGAGCAACTTCACAGAGGACAAAGCACAGTCGTTCTAATTAGATTCAGTGGCAGACACCTGGCCTTTCACCTCCTCCTCCCCCACGAGGTGCCTCCACGAGGGGCATCACACACGCTGGTATTCTGTACTTCAATATGAGTCACAAACAACTCACCTTCTAAATGCAGCCAGCGGATCAAATAAGATCTGCAGGACCAGGATCATGGTGGAGATGGAGATCAAAGTTTGTCCATATCTCAAACCAGATAGATTGGAGACAAGCTATTTACACCTGATGTTCTAGCCTTTACTACTATGAAAATGTTGAATCGACACGTCACCTTTTACAATTATTTGAAAGTTTACAATAAAGCGTTTTATTCATTTTTAATCAGCTCCTTTTGTAGAATTTTTTACTAAAATAACCATATTAGGTATAAACATTTTGCAAATCTTCTCTACCTCTACTACCTCTAACCACAAACTAAGCAGAGCACGTCAGAAACCGTGGCAACTACTCAACCTTCAAAACCTTCAAAAAAAGTTCTCAAAGTTAGATGAAAACAGCCCTGGGTTTTAGAGATCATTTAGGATTGATCTCCCAGAGAGAGACGACTCAGAGTTTTCTGTTTCACAAAGTATTTTGGGAGAAGAGTTAGAAAACTCAGAGATGTTTAACTTTGAGAGTTAAGATCAGAACACAAACAAGACTTTATCAATTGATCCCAGAAAAGAGGATTTACCATGGCAACAGCAAACCAGAGAAGGCCGCCATTTTGTTGAGAGACGTAATATTTAGTACGTTTATAAAAATGTTGTATGAAGACACAAATACGTTTACTCTAAAGGCCTACATAATTTAGGTGTAGCCAATTTACATAAAAGCATTAACCGCACTCTCTCGTCTCCATCTCATGCAAGTCTGTCCTGGATAATAAATACTATGGGCCAAAAAAGTATACATTATTACCAGATATCTAATGTTTGAATTAACCAACAAATTTTAATGCATAAGTTGGTACTCAAGATAAATCAATACAAGTCAAATCATTAAACGTTTGTCAGGCCTTTTTAAGTGCACCTGGTCCACACCGACACCTTAACGTGGTGGAGGGGTTTGAGTGCCCGAATGATCCCGGGAGCTATGTTGTCCGGGGCTTCATGCCCCTGGTAGGGTCTCCCAAGGCAAACAGGTCCTAGGTGACGGGTCAGACAAAGATCGGTTCAGAAGCCTCTTATGACGACGACACGAACAAGGCCGTTTACGTCGCCCGGATCGGCGTCACCGGGGCCCCATCCTGGAGCCAGGCCTGGGATGGGTGCTCCATGGCGAGCGCCTGGTGGCCGGGTCTTACCCCACGGGGCCCGGCCGGGCACAGCCCGAAAGAGCGACGTGGGGCCGCCCTCCCGTGGGCCCACCACCCGCAGGAGGATCCATAAGGGGCCGGTGCAGAGAGATCTGGGCGGCAGTCGACGGCAGGGGCCTCGGCGACCAGATCTCCAGACACAGAGACTAACTCTGGGGACATGGAATGTCACCTCGCTGGGGGGGAAAGAGCCTGAGCTTGTGCGGGAGGTTGAGCGATACCGACTAGATATAGTCGGCCTCACCTCCACGCACAGTTTGGGCTCTGGAACCCATCTCCTCGAGAGGGGCTGGACGCTCCACTTCTCTGGTGTTGCCCGCGGGGAGAGGCGGCGGGCTGGTGTGGGCTTGCTGATAGCCCCTCAGCTCAGCCGCCACGTGTTGGAGTTTACCCCGGTGAACGAGAGGGTCGCGTCCCTCCGCCTTCGGGTGGGGGACAGGTCTCTCACTGTTGTGGCGGCCTACGGGCCGAACAGCAGTGCAGAGTACCCGGCCTTCTTGGAGTCCTTGGGAGGGGTACTGGACAGTGCACCGACCGGGGACTCCGTTGTTCTACTGGGGGACTTCAACGCCCACGTGGGCAATGACAGTGACACCTGGAGAGGGGTGATCGGGAAGAACGGCTTCCCCGATCTGAACCCGAGCGGTGTTCAGTTATTGGACTTCTGTGCTAGCCACGGATTGTCCATAACGAACACCATGTTCAAGCACAAGGGTGTCCATCAGTGCACATGGCACCAGGACACCCTAGGCCGGAGGTCAATCATCGACTTTGTTGTCGTGTCATCAGACCTCCGGCCGCGTGTTTTGGACACTCGGGTGAAGAGAGGGGCAGAGTTGTCAACCGATCACCACCTGGTGGTGAGTTGGATCCGCTGGCGGAGGAGGAAGCCGGACAGACTTGGCAGACCCAAGCGCATTGTGAGGGTCTGTTGGGAACGTCTAGTGGAGCCCTCTGTCAGTAGGGTATTCAACTCGCACCTCCGGGAGAGCTTCTCCCATGTCCCGGGGGAGGTTGGGGACATTGAGTCCGAGTGGACCATGTTCTCCGCCTCCATTGTTGATGCGGCTGCTCGGAGTTGTGGTCGCAAGGTCTCCGGTGCCTGTCGTGGCGGCAACCCCCGAACCCGGTGGTGGACACCGGAAGTAAGGGATGCCGTCAGACTGAAGAAGGAGGCCTATCAGGCCACTCTGGCTTGTAGGTCTCCGGAGGTCATTGACGGGTATCGGCAGGCCAAGCGAGCCGCGGCTCGTGCTGTCGCAGAGGCAAAAACCAGGGCCTGGGATGAGTTCAGGGAGGCCATGGAGGAGGACTATTGGTCGGCACCAAAGAAATTCTGGCAAACCGTCCGGCGCCTCAGGAGGGGGAAGCAGTGTCTCACCAACACCGTTTACGGTGCGGGTGGAGGCCTGCTGACCTCAACTGGGGATGTCGTCGGACGGTGGAAGGAATACTTTGAGGATCTCCTTAATCCCTCAGTCACGTCTTCCGAAGAGGAAGTAGAGACCGGGGACTCGGAGGCTGGCTCATCCATCACCCAAGCTGAAGTCACTGAGGTTGTTCGCAAACTCCTCGGTGGCAGGGCTCCGGGGGTGGATGAGATCCACCCTGAGTACCTAAAGTATCTGGATGTTGTAGGACTGTCTTGGTTGACACGTCTCTGCAACATCGCGTGGCGTTCAGGGACCGTGCCTCCGGACTGGCAGACCGGGGTGGTGGTCCCTCTGTTCAAGAAGGGGGACCGGAGGGTGTGTTCCAACTACAGAGGGATCACACTCCTCAGCCTCCCGGGTAAGGTCTATTCCAAGGTACTGGAGAGGAGAATCCGACCGATAGTCGAACCTCGGATTCAGGAGGAGCAGAGTGGTTTTCGTCCCGGTCGTGGAACACTGGACTAGCTCTATACTCTCCATCGGGTGCTCGAGGGCTCATGGGAGTTTGCCCAACCAGTCCACATGTGCTTTGTGGATCTGGAGAAGGCTTTCGACCGTGTCCCTCGGGGTGTCCTTTGGGGGGTGCTCCGGGAGTACGGGGTCCGGGGCCCTTTGCTCAGGGCTGTCCGGTCCCTGTATGACCGGAGCAGGAGCTGTGTTCGCATTGCCGGCAGTAAGTCAGACCTGTTCCCAGTGCATGTTGGACTCCGCCAGGGCTGCCCTTTGTCACCGGTTCTGTTCATAATTTTTATGGACAGAATTTCTAGGCGCAGTCAGGGGTCGGAGGGTGTCCGGTTTGGGGACCACAGGATCTCATCTCTGCTGTTTGCAGACGATGTTGTCCTGATGGCTCCATCAAACCCGGACCTTCAACATGCACTGGGACGGTTTGCAGCTGAGTGTGAAGCGGCTGGGATGAGAATCAGCACCTCCAAATCCGAGGCCATGGTTCTCGACCGGAAAAAGGTGGCTTGCCCTCTCCAGGTGGGTGGGGTGTCCTTGCCCCAAGTGGAGGAGTTCAAGTATCTCGGGGTCTTGTTCACGAGTGAGGGTAGGATGGAGCGTGAGATCGACAGGCGGATCGGTGCAGCGGCTGCAGTGATGCAGTCGCTGCATCGGACCGTTGTGGTAAAGAGGGAGCTGAGCCGAAAGGCAAAGCTCTCTATTTACCGGTCGGTCTACATTCCTACCCTCACCTATGGTCATGAGCTTTGGGTAGTGACCGAAAGAACAAGATCGCGGATACAAGCGGTCGAAATGAGTTTCCTCCGCCGTGTGGCTGGGCGCTCCCTTAGAGATAAGGTGAGGAGCACGGGGGGAGCTCGGAGTAGAGCCGCTGCTCCTCCACGTCGAGAGGAGCCAGCTGAGGTGGCTCGGGCATCTGTTTCGGATGCCTCCTGGGCGCCTCCCTCGGGAGGTGTTTCAGGCATGTCCCACCGGGAAGAGGCCCCGGGGAAGACCCAGGACACGCTGGAGAGACTATGTCCCTCGGCTGGCCTGGGAACGCCTCGGGATCCCCCCGGAGGAGTTAGAGGAAGTGTCTGGGGAGAAGGAAGTCTGGGAGTCCCTGCTCAGACTGCTGCCCCCGCGACCCGGCCCCGGATAAAGCGGCAGAAGATGGATGGATGGATGGGTCCACCAATGAGGAAGTGAATTGTCCAATCAGAGTGCTCCTTCAGGAGCAGACGTTGGATAAATTCAGGGTTAAAGGAATAAAACCTGCTCCAGACCAGGTCAGGTTCAGAGAAACTAGGTACGTTCAGGATAATCCATTTCAATTAAATCTATATTTGTAAGGCCCAAAATCACCACAGCAGTGAAATAGAGACGCAGATTAAACAATATTCCCGGGAAATTTGCAAATGGATAAATGTCTCGGCAAAAACTGCGTTCCGATCAGTGTCGATCGATGTTGAAGTTTCCGGTTTAACCCTATTGGTCTGCACGAGGCACGAGGCTGCTGGGTGTTTTTTTCTATGCTCTCAGTGGACACTTATAAACACGAATGCGCCTACTGTTATGGCAGCAACAGTCACAGCGATACACTGAACTCTTAATGAGACAGGCTGGAGTTACTCCTCTGAGTCTGGTTTATTTAAACCCTCTTTTGAATGATTTCAGGGTTATTGAAACAGGGCCCTGATGTGTTAACGCACTATGTGTCTATTGTCTAATAGGTTTAATGCTTAATGACTTGAAATGTCAAGGTATGTGTCTGTTGTTGTCTAATTCAATTTTATGTCTCAGCACAACGGATGAAATTTAGCTATTGTGCTAACTCGAGCATATTTATGTTGATGCTGCTGACACGTCTTAATTGAAATAAATAAAAAAATAAGTTTTGACTGGATAACCATATGAAGCCTCTTCTTAAAGGTGCACGCGGTCATCTTTTCTTGTTGTCTGGAATGTTCCACATATTTGATGTAACTTGGACAGGTGGCATCCTCTGTCTCCACGGAGATAAAAGGTTTAATGCTGTATTGAGGAATCCTCCAGGCAAAGCAATAACATCTCCATGGAGACAAACAGGTGGTAACCCTCTTCCAAAGAAATGACTTGGTGGTAAGTGAGGATGTCATACAGTTTTAGCGCCACGAACCCTCACACTGGGCAAATGTGCACGTGTCACATGATCAGAATGGAGGATAAGTGAGGTCTCGGCTTCTTGCTTTGAGTAAAACCTCTTATAAGTCAAAGAAAGTGAGAAGCAACAACTGTCAAAGGAAGCTCTCTGGTAATGGTGCGGACGTTAATCAAATGAAGGCTGGTAATGGAAATGGGTTTTAAACCAGTGGCCACATTCTGAGGTAGAGAGGGCCCAGGTTAATGAACCCTGACAGCCTATTCCAGCAGTTCCTCACTTACACAAAGCGTACAATGTAGAACTTTACACATAACGACTACCTGTTAGCAAGTTACTGTACCAAACCCTGATGCAAAAGCTGCTGCTATAAAAACCTCAGAAAAACAACCAATACACTCTTTCGATAAATTGGCCCAAACAAACTGGGCAAAGGGGTTGGGAATGTCAGTACGTACAGTAAGCAATAAAAAATGTAATCGAAAACAGTAGTTGAACAAAAGAAATAATGATTAATCCAATTTACCATAACTAAATGGAGAGCTTGCATGAATTTAAATTATTTCAGAACCAGGTTTTTAACACACTGTTCATTAGTGATTAGTTCAGACCTTAGGCAATCTATTTACAGTTGGGGGTAACTATTTTTAGATAATTAAATATCGGAGCCTAATTTTAAAAATGAGATTCCTAAGGGTTAATTGCATCCGTACTAATAAGTGATAGAATAAGGGCAACCGTGTCACTGACTGAAAAGAGATTCATGTGTGTACATAAAGTAGTACGCTTTAGAACAAGGCATATTAGTTCAAGAGCTCAAAAGATTTTTGAAGAATTTTGTATATTTACTTAAACCAAGCAAACCACATTCCATGCTATAATTAAAATGTTTCTCCACATTGCTATATACAGCAAGGAAAACCATGCATATTATTGCTTGGTGAATCCACCCACAACCGACAGCATTTACACAGATGTCTAGTCATAACTTATCATACAGAGTGTTGCCATTACACCACAGAGGAGACTCTTAGCTGAGTTTGTGGTGAGTTTGTCCCTGTGGCCTTAGACATAGTTAAAAGCAGCATAGTTTTGCAGAGGAGAAGACTTCACTCCAGACCCAGCCTTCAGAGAGGCGCTCGCTCTAATCTGGCCTCATTTTATGCTTCTTTAACCATGACCAATGTATTTAAATGGCTGTTTCTTTGACAGATGCTCAGTTCAAATTACACCTAACTGGAAATTTGTAGGAGTGATATTAAATATCCTTCAGGCCAGACTGGCTAAAGAGGACACAGGAACATCAAAAGGCCAAACACTTCAAAAACTAAAACTAATGATCCCGGCTCACCTCAGGTAAAAGAAGGTTTCAAACTGGTCCAACTTCCCTCTGGTCAGAGCATATCACTCTTTTTAATGGATGTTTGACGGTTTCACCATCCGACTGCTACTGCATATAAAATGATTGGAGTGAAGCGAAATAATACAACATTTCACATGAGTTGGTTGAATATGTACATCTTATCTGATCCTTCTGGCCTCAGTCACCTCAGCATGAACAGAAGCACACACAACACTAGAGAGTGGGAGTGCAGTGTGTTGTGTCCAAACTCACAGCAGAGGAATCCTCTTTAAAAATTGCTTTGATCCTGCACTGTCCATGCAAATCTGAAGGAAAGACATGGACACAGTCAAACTTCATAAAAAAGTACAAGCCAAAGCACTGAAATACTTTAGAAACACCACCACACTCTCTATACACAACCTCAACACTGTTTATGTGCCAATATTACAAGAATATATTAGAGTAAAATCTCAATCATTTTTATATCTCTTCTTTCTTCCAAATGACTCCCCACGAAAGCTTTACAGACATACTTTTGTGAGTGGTAACAGCAGATATATGTGGACACATCACCAGAAAGAGTGGAGCAGTGTACATTTTAAAGCTGGCTTAGGGCTTTGTGTCTGTTGCTACCACTGCAGACGCTTCCCAATTTCAGTAGCTTCTTCCTTGTAGCACATTTGAAAATGTTGTTGATTGTGGAAGACGTCCATGTTTATGCAGAGTCTCTGGTCAGATGTGGGCCAGCTCTTGATTACCAGCAGCTGTTCCTTTTGCTGCTGCAGTGAGCCACTCTCTCACAGGCTGACCATTCACAATGTGCACTTCTGCAGAGAGATTATATTTTCTATAAAAGACTATACATCCCCTGGATACGATTCAACTCAGGGAGGTTTGATGCACACCTTATAGGATTCAACACTGATGCTTTCTATAAAGTAGAGGAAACCACCCTGGGGACGTTTTGTGAAGAATTACATGTGTGTGTATATCTGACTTTGACGTTAGCACATGAATCGCGTGTATATTTATGTTCTCAGGCCTGACAGTAACATACATATATATGCACCAGATTGTACGGTGTTGAACACACATTTGAGATCTGGAATAGTATTCAATAACACTACAATGCCATGAATACACCATTGTTCCATTTAATGGACTAGCTAAGAGTGACCAATTCTCAAGATTAGCCAGGGCACAAAGTGCAGAATTTAAGGTGCAGGAATAGGGTTGTATCGAGTACTGAACATTTCAAGAATCAAGAAAATGATTACAGCATTTAAAGATATGAAATCTTCCTGCGTTGAATAATGCATTCAATTTAGCAATTGCTGGACACTAAATATGCTTTACATTGCATTATGTACACTCGAACTTGATCAAGTTGGCAAACAAAGATATTTGTTTGTCACACACACTTATCAGAAACTATTTATCAAGTTATCTTATTTGAAACTTTGAGACAGTTTGAGAGAAGAACAATGCTCTTTATAGACTAGGGCTCCACTCTCAGCCATCAATATCCTCCGTATCCATCCTACACAATGGGCTTTTAGTCTATGTTCCCTTTGATTGCCTTAATAGACGGGTAACATTTAAGGAGAGGAGGAAATTATATTGGCATTTCTCCGAAGACTTGCTGCTGGCAGCTTTGTAAAATTGTATTTAATTATTCCACAAAGCTCCTTTTACGCTAGGCAATATCTGGCTGTGTCCAACCCCCACTGTGTCAGCTTTGTAATTTAATAAAACTTAATTTAAGAGAGAAGTTGATTAAAAAATTAAGCCCCAGACAGTGATCACCATAGCCCCAACCTTTCTCATTCCACATCCCATATTTCATTTTTGAACACTTTAGACAGAAATTATCACCGCAGGACAAGTTGATGCTTTCTGAATCACATGACACTGACAGTCCAGCCCACAGCGGAGTGTGACCCACTAAAATCTGAAAAATGTCACAACTTGAAACAATGTCACTCCATTAGGTCAGTCACTCCAGCCTCCCATTGTTCTGCCTGTCATCCACACATTAATATTTCATTTAGAATTCATACTCAAGATTTCTTCTGACAGCAGGTGACTGCCAAAACCTGCCTTGTACAGTTGTTAAGGGGTTGTTTTTTTTTCACATTTTGACCATTTTTGACGGAATGATGACACTTGCTGCAATCGTGAAGTAGACTTCAGCCTATGCCCTGTTCTTGGTTTACACCAAGCAAACTATACAACTCCCTCTTTGAAATATAATATGCCTTAAAGTTATCCCATGTGTACAAGCGTGTACATTACGCAGACAGAGAAATGTCAAAGAGCATAAACTCTATACAGCTGGATCTTAAAGTCAAATGCTGTTCAGTGCTGCAGAAATATAATCCACAAATTAATGCGAAATTATAGCCTGGATCTAGTGGCAGGTTTGAATCATAAGTTATTGATTAGGAAAATGAAAACCTGTACTGTTCAAGGTTAAATGTAGTTGGGCCTCATTACAGCTCTGTCCTTGAGAGGCCCACACCCGGGCGTCTGCAGCAGTGGAGAGGACTGCTTTAATGAACTTGAATTTAATGGGATTTAATGTAGCTGGGGGCAATGGAGCAGCAGAGATATGGTTTTAACAAAGAGCCTGGGACCAAGGGTACAGCAAAAAGAAGAGTGCATTTTATATGACTCAGCTCCAAAAGTCACACCCCGGGATCCAGACTGGTCCTCTCTGTATGATCCACAAAAGAAGAGTCTGGTCACCACTCGCTCTGTCTCGGGCCAAACACAGACAGAGACGTGCAATCAGGTGCATTATTCCAGTGTTGTATGGGAAAAAAACAGCAAGCTTATTGGTCATATTCTTTAGAACTAAATCTCACACTGTTTAATGCTTTGATTATTGATTCTGCAGAAATGTGTAACACAAAAAGTTCAAGCTATATTTGATACATTTTCTCTAAAAATATTGACTCTTTGAGAATTGATCAGATTTGTCTCTGATGTTTAATATACTGATACTGATGTTTTATACTAGCATTTTAAAAATAATAATGTATATAATAATAATGGGGTCCAATTGAATGTTATTAACGTGATTGCATTTATACATTTTAATATCAACGTATTAGTTTAACAAACTAATATGTTGATATGTTTAATGTCACCCATGTAACACTCAATCAATCAAAATTGTTTACCCCTTTGTCTTTGAAATGTTGAAAGATTAGTCAGGCCCAATGGAAACAGACCGGCTGGTTTCAGTTGCCTTAAAAATGCAGAGCTCCACGTCCTGCTCCATTTCTAAAGCAGAATTAGCCGAATCTCACTAAAATAAATCAATAATGTATCAACATAAAGCGGAGAGCGAGTTACAGATGGATAATCACGTACCATGTAAATACTTCCCCTGGGGACATCTATATGTTTATAAAAGTAAGTGGTTTTGTCTCCAAGCTAATTCTAACATACAATAAATGTAACGCATAATGTTAAAATAACACCACAGACTGAACAAACCTGTTTACAAAGACACTTGAAAAGTATGTACTTTTACCAAGTTTATCTGTTTTATATTTAAGTTAATGTATGTTAGCCTTTAGCTTTGAGACAAAAACACTTCCGTAACGTCTCTCTGCTGTGATGTCTTTTTTAAATTATTTGAACAAGTTGGCTCATTTCCAAAGAGAACGAATGGAACGAGAAGTGAAAATCCGCACTTTTACGGCAACGAGAACTAGCCGGGCCTATCGTGAAAAAGGCCTATCATGTATAAAACATCTGCAGCAGAGCCACTGTCAGTGTTAACATTGTGATGGTTCCTGCAGATTCACCTGATCTCTCCTCTTTCTCCTCACAGAAAAGAGTTTTGTCAGACTGAGCTTGCATCATACCACACTTTTCAGCATGTACAGGAGCTCTGGGCAAAACAATACAAAGCTTCAGGATCTGCGCTGTTCCAACATTTGTCTGCTCACAACCTGATTCTATTATTAATTATAAATCCCATTTGTCTTGTGTGTCTGGACTTTCAGCCGCAATGGGGCCAACTTAGAGCTGGTGTAGTGGTGATGCCTGGCCTTTTGTAAGCACTCAAGGCAAGTTTACAAGTTTATTTGTAGAGCAATATTTGTACATAAGGCAATTCAAAGTGCTTCACACATATGCAATCCTTTCAGTCATATGCACAACTAAACAAAATAGTTTTTAGCCTAGATTTGAATATTGTTCAATCCTGTCTCGCATCTTCAAGATTTTAACTGCACAAAACTGACTCTGGACACCAGCAGGAGGCCGGTCCGTGTTTAGTCCTGACTCTGGGCACCAGCAGGAGTCCGGTCCATGTTTAGTTCTGACTCTGGCACCAGCAGGAGGCCGGTCCATGTTTAGTCCTGACTCTGGCACCAGCAGGAGGCCGGTCCATGTTTAGTCTTGACTTCATATGGCACTAACAGGTCTGAGATGTACTTTGGTGCTAGGCCATGGAGAGACTTGTACACAAGCAGAGCTGCTTTAAAGTCTATTCTCTGAGCCACAGGAGCCAGTGCAGAGACCTGAGAACAGGACTAATGTGATCATACTTCCTGGTTCTAGTCAGGACCCGAGCAGCAGCGTTCTGGATGTACTGCAGCTGTTTTACAGCTCGGCCAGTGAACAGGCCGTCACAGTAGTCCAACCTGCTTGATGGATAAGTCGCTCCAAGTCTAGATTAGACACTATACCTTTGATTTTGGTGTTGTTTTAGCAGGTAAAAATCTGCTGATGTTATTGTTCTGATGTGCCTGTTTAAGTTCAAGTCATAGTCCATTATTATTTCCAGATTTCTAACGTGAATTTTATTTATAAATCTCTTTTTGAACCTGCACTCAGACCTGCAGCACCTTTTCTGTGCCCTAACTGAATCATAATTTCTCCACGATGATTTATTTTTATCTTTAACCTTTTTAACCTTCAAATTACAAGATGTAACAAATCCAGGAGTCCAACAAATCATTTACATTAAAACATGAGACATTTTCGGGACTTCCTGGATGATGACTGCCTTGTTCAGACATGTCTGTCTGGCTGTGGTCAATATTCATTACGAGTCCACCTGGGAAGATCGAATATTTCTATGTGGGAACAGACATATAATGAGCTTGGACACTTATTTCGGTAACATGTCTAAGAAAAACAAGAAAAACGCCACCGAGAACCAGGCTGGCAATGCTACATCTAAGCTAGCTAGCTCCGCATCGGCGCCAGCTCCTGCGCGCCCAGGCACAGGCTCCTGCCCAAGCTCCGCCGCTGCCCTTGACCACCATGAAATGTGTCATTTGAAATCCAAGAATGATGAACTGGAAGGGCGAACCACAGCGGCGGTGAATGACATCTCTGATTTAAAAGAAACTGTTTCTACCTTGCAAACCAAAGTGACACAATTGACAAACCGGGTGCTTGGTTTAAGTCAAAAGGTGGACGATCTAGAGAACCGAAATCGCAGAAGCAAGCAGAAGATTGTTGGCCTTCCAGAGGACACTGAGGGGAAAGATATGGTCAAGTATAAGGATACTTGGATCCTTGACTATCTAAAACTTCCAACAAAAGCTGGGAAAATAAAGCTGCCCCACAAACCACCGTCCAAGACTTATTATAATAGGTAATAAAAACAGTAATAAGCAGCGTGTCATGGCTGCATCCAGACGTCTCGCCGCGGGCCAACCCTGATCAGCCAAGCACAACACCCCTTTCTTCAATGACTACTCGGCACAAGTGGTCGATAAAGGCGATTCTTTTGATCCAGTGAAGTATAGGGAGACCTGAATACCAGAGCATCTCAAACTTCCAACAAAAGCTGGGAAGATAAAGATAGGCCGTCCGCATCGCCCCTTGGCCCCCAAACCGGCCCCCAAACAGTGTCCAAGAACTGTTACACTGAAGTTCCACAACTGTCATGTTTTTTCTAACACCATGTTAAAGTACCCATTATTCACGAGGAAATGCTAACTGCTGGACAAATTATGCTCAGAAATACTGGACTGAAATGAACATTGCACAGCAGGCTGTTTTTGACACTGCCATCCCGCTAAACTTTAGAACTAGGTACTTGGACCTCAGAACTCCTTCCATGGACACAATGAACGGATATCTTTGGAATATACTTTTGGCAGTAGAAAAAAAAGGCATCACGAGGAAATAGCTCACACAAACCTCACCATCAATCAACGACAGGACTGACTTAATATGAAAATTTACATATTTGTTCAACTTTGGGCAAGTTGGAACTTGTATGTTGGACTTTTGCCATCATTTGATTTGTTTTATCACATTGTGTCTTATTATTATTATTATTATTATTATTATTGTTATTATTCAGTATTATTATTTTATTTCTTTATTTATTTTTGTTCTTTGTGTAATGTTCTTGAATTGAAAATGAATAAATAAAAATAAAAATATGGTTATAAACAGTGAATATGTGCTGTTTTTATGTGTCTCCTCCGAACAACTGCAGGATCAGCCGATAGTTTGGGTCAAAGAAGACACAGAAATGATCAAACTACATTGACGTTTGAAATATTAACGCCCTTTGTAATCAGCAGGTCCAGTGCCCTCTGCTGTGGGTGGGGCCACTCACGTGCTGAGTGACCGAAGGATTCAAGGACGGGCTCAACCTCTAGCGTTTCTGTCACAAACATTATTCATATGAACATAAAAAAACTAAAAAATATGCACTAGGAAGTCAAATTAAATCATACTGTTCCCAAAATATGCCCACCTCTTGAAAAGTCAAAAATAACATACTTTCATACCTGCGTGTGAAACCTCCACACATTCATTTCTCCCTCTCTTTTTCTTTGTTCTTAGGCGGGAACACTAGCAGGACACTGATACAAAAAGAGAGAAAAATAATGAGTGATTATAATTCACCCTAGTTGCTGTTATCAAGAGCCTTTCCTAAAATCTTGAGACAGTCTTGTGCTAAACTTCACCAAAGCTTTTCTTTTTTTCACACCTTTAGAAACAGGACGAGACCAGAGAGATACAAATAACTACAAAATAAAGAAAATGAAGAAAGAGAGAAGGGATCCAAAGAAAATAAAATGAAGGCACAAAAATCTGAAATAAAAGTCCCATTTTCAAATGAAGTCCAAATGTGATCCCTCCATTTTCTATATGTCAATTGGTTCAGTCTTTGATCGTCGGCCCACTTTTTTGTGTCAAAAATCAACATTTTTGGCACCATGTTAGAAAGTCTCAAGTTCATATATTTTTCCTAATAGAACATGATTTAAAAGTCACATCTGAAACTGGCAGAGGGTCACACAATGCATATTAATGCATTTCACAGGAGGCCACAGGAAAATGAGCAAAGGGCAAAGTCAAACGTGAAACATTTATAAGTTCATTAAAAAGAACAATTTTAGCGACATGAACGGCAGGAACTTTGTCCTGGATTCAAGATAGGAGCAATTCAGTATAAAACAATGACAATGTAGGCTATAACCAATCACACAAATTGTAATTCTATACTATTTTATGCTTCAAGGAGCTAATACTGAGGGATGTTTGTCCAACTGTACCTTTAACACAGCAATGTGAGATAATTTGACTGCATTATAGTTATGCCTGTTTTGTCATGACACATAATTTAACAGCTGAACCACAAGAAAAGAGTCCCATGATGTGAGGTGTCACTCAATGCACTGTGATTGGTTTATCTTACAGCACCAAAAGTCTTCTCCTAATGAATAGTTATTAGTTAGATCATTACAATTACTTTTTAATAAATGTACGTCATATGTATTAAAACAGGAACTTTAACAATATAATTACAATAAGCTCAAACAGATATATTGGAATAAATGTAAATTGTCACACATCATCCTTCACCAAGAGCTTTAAAGAAATGCCTATCAAGTGTCACCACAACATCAAGAACTGAAATAGCCATAAAACACTACATTTTTTTGAACATCTGCATTTGCTGTCTGTCATCCTTCAAACATGACTTATGGGAAACATTAGGAGCGAGTCCGTGTCCAAGTGGTTTTAATTAAATGCTGCTTTACAGAAGACCTTGAACAGTGACTCTTAGAACGTCTTCACTACACTACACCGTTATGTGTTGATTCTGTAGAAAAGGACTGGGACAAAGAACACTAAAACACGTTGGTTTACGCACATTAAGCACATTGTAGTGTTCAAATCGAATATTCTCCAGTGACTTTTGAAGATGCCTTACGATGTAGCCCAGCTTTGAAAAAGAAGTCCAGGCCAATTTAAGGAATATTGGGTTTCCTGTTTACATTACAAAAGTTGAGAAGATGTAGTTCAAACAGATGGAAGCCATTTGAAAGATTACCGGGACAGCCATGTAAAGCCGTGTTTTATTAATTCTGACAAGAAAGAAAAGTTCTACCACTTGGGCTGCTTTTGAACTCGGGTTAGCAGTAAAGCCTTCAACCCACTTAACGTTTTAATCAGAAGCACTTAAAAGTAATTCAACAACATCCAAAGCCGTGGTGACATCATGATCTGAACATCATCCAATCAGAGTTCAAAGGTGAAGACACTTAAAGGGCATATGAAGGTTCTCATGTTTTTCATATTATTAGTTTGTTTGGTGGTATCGTCCCTGTTGTAAATATTTATCATAGTTTTTCATCAGTCAAGTTGCAGTTTGTGAAGAAATAGACAAATAAAAGTACAGGAAGCAGTACACCATTTATATTTAACAAAATAAAAGGTGTTATCAGGTATTCCTATTTGTCAAATCATAACTATTGTGTCACTGATGTGGATTTTAGCCCTTGTTTACAATAGAGTTGCTAGGAAACCGTTGTGGAATTACCTCGTGTTTCATATCGTCTAACCCGGAAGTCACACAAATTGTCAAGGCAAAATGTTAAGTCAAATCTTTAAAAGTGTTTTTTACATGTTGTTTCGTGTGAAGTAGACGTGATGCTAACCCTAAGTTATGCTAATAAAAGCCTAGCATAGTTTACCTAGCATACTTACCTTTTTTATGCTTTGGAAAAAAGAAAACAGTGTGCGGTGTGTCCATCTCCGGGATCGGGGCAAACGCACAGGGCAAAGCGCAGGGCCACTTCTTAATGCCCCGGAGCTGCAGTGCGTGAAGGGCCCCTCCTGTAAGCATGGCACTTTGATGAAAGACCACCTTTTGACTCTTTATCGCTCTAATAAATCATGGGCTTAACATGTTATATGACCATTTGGGGATTTTTTTGTTTTCTGTCTTCTATAAAATTCAAAAGCGCTTTAATTTTGTCTTAGTGCTAAAACAGGCAATGCTACTATGTTTAATGAAAAAATAAATAAAGCTAACATTACCAATTCTTGCTTTAGACGATGTTCATCTAATATATATATTTACACATTCTTATATGTGTGTCTGTCTCCACACTTTAGGTTAAAGAAAGCGCTGTGCCCGCATGTTCTTAGAAACGTTATACTTTGTCGCCCCCTAGTGGAGGGGACAGCAATATAAGTGTATCGCGTGAATTAATTTGAGGGAAATAATCACCTGCAGATAAAACGACATTATTAACCTGTTACATTACGCTATTACCCTGCTGTACATGTCTTGCTTGTGTCTGTATGTTTTTATTGCATTTTGATCTCAACATATTTGTGTTTACTGCTCAGAATAATGCCTGGACAATTGGGAGTCCTGTCTCACGGTGCAGAGGTCTGTGCTGCAAAGCTGGAGGTTTTATGACCTATTTGTCACCTAAATACAGCTTCTGTGTGAGCCACTGCCAGGGGAGGTCTGACCTGGGGCCTAGCGTGACATTCAAGGAAGGAGTGCTTCTCACCCAGGAAATCCCATTATACCAAAGTATGATGGATATCACTACGGCTGAAGCTCATATGTAGTCTGACATATAATTTGTTATAATTTGTGACAAATGGTATGACCATTTTCACCTTTATTCCTGTCATTCACCTTTTTCAAATGTCCCTTTGCACAGTGTATGGTTGAGATGCGTGTTTTTGTTTGGAAAAGACACTAACATGCATCCTGCAGACTGGTTTATGCTTTAATATTGAATGTATTTTTTTTTTTATTTTTATGTTATGCTAATCAAAGTCTTGAATAAAAGGATGCTAGGATTCAAACTTCATTCAAATTCTTCCCAATCAATGGCCTTTAACTGATGGTACTCTTGAGCCAACTAAAGCAGAACAAGTCTGTCAGACTCTGAAATATTTAGTCACTTTAGTGGACACACTCTTTAGGCAAATGTCAGTTGTACCTCATGCTGTCACACAGGACTGGAGCAGCATAAGTGAAAGAGCTGTATCTGCTTCATAAGCTTTTATTACAAATGCCCTTTATCGATCTTTGCTTTATAGCATTTTTCTAAGCTCACTGATTCTCATATAAAATCAGATAATTTATTCAGCAGAATATAATGCCACAGTTTGGTTTTCTGTAGTCAGGGTATTGTTCAGGTCCCAGTGATGCAATGCAAAATAATCACACTAGCTGTCCTTTTACAGTATTTATAATATTATATATGATTTCATATTTGGATACTATTAATCATGTTGAAACTATATTGTATTGAAATATAGTTGAATTGTTGTTCTCTCTGTTTGCCAGTAGTTTAATTGTTGTTCTCTCTTCTTGCAGTGGTCCCAAAAGGCCCATGGTGGTCATACCTTTACAATACAACCTGTCATCATTAAGACCACAGCAGTTCATGTCGTGACGGACCGATGTGACTGGTCAAACCATTGGGCTCCACAATCAACACCTGCTACGGCCAAGTTTCTGCTTTGCAAGGTTATTTTTGTTCACAAAGGTGGAATCAGTGTCATTATATGTCCTTGTTGATAAGAGGTGCAGTGAGTGATCGTCTCTGTCAAGGTGCCTGTCTGCTTTTAACAAACCCGATGGACACACCAAGATGCACGCCGCCTGTGATGCTTATGGGGCTTGTTAAGTTAGACTCGGAGATGTTTATTTATTCATTAGCAACAAAATAAATTCCCTTTCAAATACAATGCTAAAGCCTATCATTTATTTCGTATCCCCTCTTTTATTCTGTATATTGGATTTGTTCTGACCTGTGTATGTGTGCTTTGTTTGACAGATGTTGTCAGAGCTCAGTTCATCACTGTCACAACCTGATGGAAGCATATTTCTGTGTACTACACGAGCGCAGGTATGTAGCATCTCACTCCAACTAAAGTAAGGCTATGGGCAATGCACAGGAAACAAACACGCAGGGTGTATTTACAAGGATGATGTCACAAGAATGCGTTACTGAATATTTTTTTTATTGTTCTCCATCGACTGTAAAAGGACCCTTACAGCGATTTTATAGTTATAAGTATCATTCTCATATACCCAAGCAACAACAGAGAGAACAGAGAGCCATTCTTTTCGTTAGTTGGACATACAACATTTGGGTCATAAAAAATAACAGTCTATGTCCCAGAGCATTCACGTATACAAAGCAGAGCCGCACCGTATTGCATTCATGTAAAGGTGTGAAGCAATTCTGTGGTGTTAAGTTGTCACCTTGTGTAGGGCGAGAGGCGTCATTAAAGAAGCATCACCTCGCAATGGAAAAGTCAACTCTGGGGTCATACTGGGTGCAACTTGTTCAAGCATGGAAATGTAGCATGTATTCAGCAGAAAAGGCCAAATCAATGGTGAGATGTAGTTGAAGAGTGGTTTTACTTTTACTGTTGGATGTAGGTTGCGATTGCCTTGGATTGCAATATCATGAATACACTTCACTCAGTTAGAGTTGGGCATTATATTTGGACATAAAAAGAAAATTAGGTATTATTACAAAGTGGTGCTTGAAGTGTCAATGTACAATGCTTTGGTTGGTTTATTGGCAATGAGAATCTATTATGCTCACAGACAAAAGAGACCCATGTCTTTAGAACAAGCTATGAAAGCATTTGGATTGAGAAGAAAAGCAAGGTCAAAGATTGCTTACTATTTTTTACTTTTTATTGTATTATTTCTCTCTCAATGTGTAATGGTGTGTTATCATATATTATGCAGATTTTAAATATGAAGAGACATACCATGCATACAGCGAGACAATGAACATTGTCTGCGTTTTTTTGAATAAAAAGCATTGAAAAGAGGATCAGGACCACACATTTCAATGTTTACTTTGTAAATAAGTTTTAATAATACACCAGAATATAACTATCAAAGTAACTGCAACATACACTAATAGTCCAAAAATAATGGATTCAACTAAGCAAATACAGTAGGTCGTCTCCTCCTACTGGAGAACTGCTGCAGGTGATCATCTTTCAGCTGCAACACCGTATTTAAACCAGACTGATGCTCGTGGTCATTGAAAATCAGTTTGAGAATGAAACATCTAATGAGCAGCAGAAACTAATGTACAGATGTGAACCCCAGTGAGAGTGTTTGGGACGAGCTGGAGAAGGCTTTGTGCAGTGGTCACTCTCTCAAATCATCAATATAAGGTCAACTGGTGAAAATGAATGGATGCAAGTAAATCTTTTGATATTTCAGAAGCTTATTGAAACAATACCACAGCAAATGTGTAATCAAAGCAAAAGGCATATGCAATATGAAATATTCGAGCGTGTGGCCAGTTTTTGGACAGGCAGTGTATTAACTTTTGCTGTAATCGACTAAAGACAATTAAGTTCAATTAAGTTCAATTCCATTTATTTTGAAGTTGCCTCAATGGGTGACAATGAAACAGTCACTGGACCAAACAACAGAGAGTTCCTCAGGCAGTTGAGGGGCATCCGGGTCTCCAGGTCGTGGGATAGGTGGGGCTTCTCTTTCTCTCTATTTAATCCAACTATATTTGACACAAAGTGCACTGATACACAAAGAAAAGTACTGTGGTCTAAAGTAATACTTTATAAACCCAATAAAATAATACGTAATTAGTCACTTAATAATAATAAGTGTTTTGATTTTTGTTTCAAATATAATAAATTATGAATGCGAATGCTCAATATGCAATCTTATCATGATTTGTTGCTGTATATAATCTTACCTTGCACAACTGTTGGAATTTTTCTTCCTCAGAAGCAGAAGCAGAATCACTTTTATTGCCCCTCTCAGTGAACAATTCTCAAACTTGGAACTTGCTTTGGCGTAACTTTTCATAGTTGTAACAAAGACATATATCGGTTGTTCTATCATTGTTGACATCTGGAGCTTTATGTAGGACAAGCATCATCTAACTGTCATTCAAAACAAATGTCAGTTTCCCTACAGTCAACTCGGCTCACAGAGGCTTTATCAATACACTTGCTGTCTCTCAACAGACCTTCTTAGATATACCTGGGACTATTTAAACATGTAGTGTCTTGTCACTTCAAGCTTAAAGAAACAAGAGAGTTGGACTTGTTGGTGGTGTCAGGTGTGTTTGACCTCTGCGTGCTCAGTGGAAGTGTTTACAGCAGCCCATAATGCAGGGCTACAGATTATGACTGATATTGTCATGCAGGACCATAGCGGTGTTCTTCGGAGCGGCGCAGCCTCTCGTTTGATTAATACTGCACTGATTGGTTGTTGAGAGGACAGCTGATGACTGATTACTGTGACACGCCGTCTTGTTGTCTGACTTTGTCGAGCCATATTGGAATCAGGCTGGGGCCATCATGGTGCTCTTTCTAATAATTCTCTCAAAAGAGGTCATCAACATAGAATGACATCTCCGTATTGAAAATAATTCAGAGCGAGAAGCAGTCTATCATCCATCTATTCCCGTGTGTCACACTTATTAAACTATTGACAGAATCAGAATATAAATCAAGATGTATCTCTCAAAGTACCAAGAGGTGTCACCTTTGAAACTTTATGAACAATTTAACTAGTTTCAAATCTTGTCAAACCCTACGAAAACATGGAAACACATACATTTAAACCATTCAAATATATTTCCATTATTATGTTTATGGGTATGTTTCTAGATTAAACTACGATTGTGTAAATTACAATTCTAAACAATCCGTATTAGTTACAATCTAGTTTTATATGGTGTATGAAATTGACCAAATATACCGCGGTATTACGGTCTACTGTGGGGTTACATATTTAATGCATAAAAAAAAGACTTCTTAAGCATATAAGGTTTGTGATTTATTGCTCTTTGCCCTTGGTTTTGGTAGACTTTTTAGATTTGGGGAAACAGAGAAATTATCTGGACAAAATAAGCAGCTTATAGTGATACCAGACATAATGTTATTGAATAGACCCAGTGCAATAAATGAGTTCTGTCAATACGGTATTGATATGCCTAATACCGGTTTTTGTGCCATTCCTAATGCCACATTTTTCTCATATCTTTATTTAACCAGGAGGTCCCATTGAGTGTCAGAATCGCACATATGGCATATCAGTTAAGAAAAACCCATCTTTTGTTGTTTTGCTGTTTTACCTCACACTGTGTCACCTGAACTTTGTAAAAGCCCACAGTGTCCCCTTCCTTATGCCTGATCTCACCAATGCATTGACAATAAATAATAATAATTAAATAATAATATTAAAAAATATAACTCTCTTAAGAGTGTAATAACCATGCGCAATCTCATTATAATGTCATACTTATAATCATTTTTACATTATCCGTATAATTTTATTTACAACCAAGCGATTATCAACCAAAACTTACTTTTTGTGTAGGTGTCCAGAATGTGACTTTTTGGAGAGGAAATGCATCAGTTGTCTTCTCCGTAAAACAACGACTCCCCCTGCTGGTGGAACAGGGATAGGCACTCTCCAAACACTCACATGTTCACCGGCCTGAACTATACAGTGAAACATGGATTAGTCAAATTGATTCAATGGGCGTGCCATCATTTTATGTCTAAATCCATTTTTTTTTTTTAAAGATGTCAAATACATTATATACGTTATACTGTTTTGTTAAATTGTTAAATCCCACTTTGTTTTTTATTGGTAAAAAAAAATAAGTATTTGGGGAAGCTATAACTCAAGTAAGAGTTTTTTTATTCATTATTTGAAGTGAGTCTAACTGGTGCTACTAAAGCCCAAAATCTGATATTCAGAGGATAGTCACAAAAATGAGTGAGGCAGACCACACAGCATATTCAGTTAGTGATATAGTGAGCTTTTGTTCAGTGAAGGCATCATTTTATCAGTGTTGAGTTTTTTGTGTGCTGTATGGATCAAGTTGTACACATGTTTTTAGCGATAGTACACTAAAAAATGACTACACACAAATAAATATCTGACAGAGCAGTGGAAGAAACGCTATTGTTAACGTAAAGTAATGTACTCACAGTGGGAAGAGGAACAGACTTTTTATTCAAGTAGGAGTACTGTTACTTCAATTCAAATAGTACTCAAATAGTACTCTAAGATGTACAATGTCTTTAAAAAGTTACTCTTTACTTTACTTTGGTAAATGGCTACATGTAATTCTACATGATAATTGGTTCAAACATTTAAGTCAAAATTAATCGACACACTAAAAAACTTACATTTATTTTAAGGTTTGACAAAAAAAACTTTAAATATTAATGACAATAAAACTTGATATAAGCATATTATTATGTATGCTAAATTGTTTGTTGCAATTATGTTTGTGGCCTCTAGATGGCAGAGTCCTCCTATTGTAAACCTATTTATGACCATTCTCATGTTGATATATCTTTCTGTCTATAAAATGGACTTTTGTGAACGTGTGCTTTGTTTGTAATGGCTGATATGAGTTAAAGAACTCTAAAATCTCTAAGTCTTCTGGTTCTGATGTGATGAACTTCAACTATTTTAACAAACTGTGTAAAATTTAAAACAAACAAAAACAACAACAAAATCTTGATTAGAGAGTTTATTTATTCTTGAAATTATGGAAACATTGTAATAACTAAAAAAATATTAGAATAGAGAACATTATTATTATTATTTATTATTCCTTCCCACAATTACTAAATCATCTGCACACTGCGCTGCAAATGCTTTGTTCCTGGGGTTAAACATCTTCATTGCTCATGTAATATGGAATCAAGTACCTTGAATAGAAGCTGATGACTCTATGACCAGAGGCTGAAGGAATTCTGAATGTAAGCAGTTATATAACATTATATAATCTAATGTGGGTAAGAAGAACCACGGTGCCGATAATGAAGTCAGATTGAGGCTATGCTATAGGAATGTAGCTGCATTATGACTTAATATAATATATATTTAGTCAACTAGGCCTATTTAAAGCAACAGTGTGTAACTTTCCGGACGTGGCAGGGCCATAGCACCTGCATTGTTCCATGGACATAGAAAGTTTGAACCATACATCTGAACATTCCTAATAGACATAAGTTTTATGCCACAGCGTGAAATATTGTTGCCAAAGGTGAAGTATTTCCATGGAAACAAGCATGACGAGGCCCTCCATGCCAAATAACAGTCACTTTTGTGGATTTCAGTGTCACTAGAATTTACTCCTGACAAAGAATATTAATTTTTTTAGCTCAGGCTGAAAATCATTGGCCTACTGTATTTTAAAAGGGATTTATTATTTAACAGCAACTTTTCAAAACATAGTCAAATCATCCTGTCTTTTGTACATAATATGTTATGAAAGCTGACTGGCGTTTGCCAATAGAAGAGATAAAATGTTGTATGATTTGGAAAGAAAAAGACTGTAACTGGAAAGTGTGTCTAATCACCATTCCTTCTGTACACAAGTGCACCCTCTAAAAAACCTTTCTAAAACACCGTGCAATGACATTTGAGTTTTGGCCTTGATTTTTTTCCTAGAAATATTTATGAAACAGAGGATGAAATAAGTTGAATACAAACAAAAATGTCCAAATTTAACTTTTGGGACCTGCGTCTGGTTACTTACTTAACATGCATGTCTTATTTGTTGTTTAATGTAAAATGTTTGTTTTGGTGTGTTTTTGGGGGGTAAAGAAGACCTTTTGGGTAAAGTCTACTTTACATAAAAAGTCTGCTTTAAAATTAAAAATGAATGTCTATAGAATAATATTATTGAATGCAAATCCCAGATATCAAAGCTGAAAGAGTTTGTTGTCTTCTGCTAGAAATGAGAGTGTTGAGAGTTGTCTCTTTGTTCCCAGGGGCCCCCTGTTCTGAGCTGTGCTTGTACCGTCTATTGACCTGCTGATAGTTCACTTTGCAGCAGACAGGGTTATTCAAGGTATGACGAGGGCTACAACGCCTGGCTCATGGACTACAAATGTTTACTTTTGCACGTTCATTTGGTCTTCTTTTGATATATCCACAAACGTCTTTACACAGGCATTAAGTAGCGAAGTACTGACCTTGTTGCCATGTTTCAACTTCTACCTGCATTCTGAAGCCGTCTCACAGTTAAATTGTAACATTCGGAGTCCACGCAGTTCTTGAAACATTAATCTGCTTGTTTTCTTTGGTTTAAAATGTTATAAATACAATAAAAACAATTGAAACACATTATAGCTGGATGTAATCTATACAGGGCAGTGCCAGAGTGGTCTGCACAAAACTAATTATAATTTAATGGTCATGGTAGAATCAATACTATTATAGTATTAGTAGAAATATGATTATAATGCTAGGTCACTGTACTTCTATTGTTATTATTATTATTATTATTATTATTAATACTGTTACTATTGACTTATTTGTAAGTGTCAGTCCACTTTCTATACGAGGGTGTAGTTTTCTTGTATCCTTTATGTACACAATACTCCACTGTTCCAAATATTAAGTAATAAAGAACATATGAATCAACTTATTCTTATGTACATTATATAAATTATTATATGAGACTAGAGGGTTTCCATACTATGACACTGAATCTACATTAGTCTTTATTACACAGGTATTTCTCGTGATCATCCAGGATATATTAGGTGTAGCAAAGATTTCACTTCCTGTCCTGTGAGGCCATCACTCCCTCTAGTCTCTCAGGTACAGCAGATAGAAAGCACTCCTCTTGTGTGCTTTATACAATTTATGACTGGAAAGAGCCAGACCTTAATATAACTCCCCAAAAAGTTCCACTCGCTGAATTTTAATCAGAAGTCCATCAGGCGCATAGTAAACGGCCTGTCAGCCAATTGGAAAATGTCTATTGAAGATTATATGTATGTATTATGTATGTGTCACTATATCAATCTGGACCTAGTTGTATGGTACATTCTTGGAGACAAAAGAAAGAAGTCTCTTAGTCCTATGTTTGCAGTATGGAGTACCTGACTTAAAACAAAAGGAATGCATGCATGTCCTAATGGAAACTTAATAGCACTTGTCCAACCTATAAATTGCGTGGCACTTTGAAAATGGAGACAAGAGATGTTTTGTTAAGAAATGGTTTAGTTTTGTGAGTCAACTCAGACAACTGTAAAAGACGACTCCACTCACCCTAGATAAACATGGATCAAGATCTGAGAGGGCAGCATTTTATGAGCTGAGTCTTGTCTCTCATTTAGATGTATTACGTTTCACAATATATTCAGCCTGTCTATGTAGTACAGACCACAACAAATATTCACTTTGAAATAAAGCATTTTGTTCAGTGAAGGCATGTTTTTATCAGAGTTGAGTGTTTTCTGTGTGCTGTGTGGATCTACGGTAGTGGTGACTGTATTGTAATGTTATATTTTAAAGATAAGCCAGACGACATGTCCCAAAAAGTCACAAAAGATAGTTCAAAGTGCATGGGCACTTTGAACTATCTTTTGTTCTTTTGTTTTGGGCACAAGAAGATCTCAACAAGGAAAATGAACGCTCTTCTTCCTGTAAAATCACATCAAACATGCAATCCCCATCTTTTCAGACTGAGCTCAAATGTTTAACAGAGCTGAGGTGGGACCAAAATACTTTGTTTACCTTTTGAGTGAAACTGTGGGCAGTTCAGACGCAGTGGGAAACCTATGCTAGGACAGCTGTGTTTGCTGGATGAGAGAGAGAGTTGTGTTGAGTCTCCTGTCTGTTTATGTTCTGACCAGCTCTGACCTTGGCTATTCGAATGAGCAGAATCAAGAAACTAGGCCAAGATGTTGCAAACAGAACTGTGGTCAAAAGCAGCAGATTGTAAGAGCAGAAGAGACGGTACTCTCAGAATTCCTGTGGGTAAGTTAGATAGTTGTAAGGACTAATGTTCCTGGAAATATGTTGGTCACTATAATTATATTTCACCCTGGAGAGACAAAGAGACCACGAGAATGGACTGTTTAGCAAGCTTTATTCGAGAGTTATTTGGCGCTCAGACCCTGGCGGAAGACGTTGCAATCATGGGCACTCCATGATCTATTTGTATTAGATGTCTCCCCCCGGAGCCTGGAGACTGGTGGTGGTAGATGTGGAGAGAAGGTAGAGGATGAGGGGAATGTAGAGGAGGAGCTGGGGAGGTGGTGGGTCGCAGTACGGTTTGAGCGGCCGAGCCATCTGCCTTAGGGCTTAAATGTGACCGCCTTGTGCTGATTGGAGCGGGGAGGAGTCACTTGAGAGCGTTGATTGGGGATGAGGAGCAGGTGTAGGGGCCATGATGCAGACGCCCCCTGACCTTTCACCCTACTTCTTTGGCCAGGAAAAACTGCATAACCTCTTTGGGATAAGCGCAGAAACCTGGGAGAGTCCATGGTGAAGTGAGGGATCTGACTCTCACAGACGGACAGGCGGGCGCCCGCTTGAGTGCGATGATGGCGCTGGGGAGAAGGGTCCTTCCGTGGTGGCCTTGACGTAGATGGATGGAGTTAGGTCTTCCAGGCTGAATTTACGCAGGCTTCATTTGATATTTGCATTGGCTAAGGACCACTTGGGGGTGGTAAGCTTATAGCCATAGCTGCCCTTTGACCAGCATTACTCAGAGCACACAACAGCACAACAACAACAGCAAGCACTATAGGCAGAGCTGCCCCTCGGTCTCCCAGCACTAACCACGCCCAACCTTGCTTAATTGATGAGGATATGGGGCTGACACGTGTCTTTAAATATATGATTTTGAGTTAGACAGATCTGAAAGCACTGTAAAGCCCACCTCACTGCAGAGATCACATTTCACCCTTGTTTGGAATTTTACAATATAAGTTTGTTCCTTTGTTTTTTGTTTTTGTTTTTTTTTTAGCTCTTTTTTGACACATTTTGAGATTTTTGCATAAGCAACATGCTCAATATTCCAATTTCTCCACACCAAAGAGGCAAAACAATAAACCAGTAAAATCACACAACCACACATTCAATGAAATGTATGGCACAACATAAAAATGTTCCCAGTCTACTTTGGTTGTGTTCCTTGTCAGATATGACAGAGGGTATGCAAATGCTGTGGTCGGGAATGCTGTACAACTGGAAAACAAACAGTGATGCAGATGAGGAGAGAGAATGTTCAGAACATATAGCCACACAAAAACAAGCTATTAATGTCAGAACAAAACACCAAATCCATTTTTTAAAGAGACTAAATTCCAACACATGCAACATTTGATGCCAACAACACCCTTGGACCCGTGCTCTCTGACTGTTTTGTGGTGCCATCAAATCAAATCATTTGTTAATGCTGTATTGTAGATATGCTTCAGGGCGATATATACGTATCAACAACATGCTTATATGCTTTATCATAATCATTGTACAGCGTATGATATATGTGTTTATATGAGTAAAGTTGTACTATGTTCTTGCATAATAAACAAAGACAGAACCAAAAAAAATAACAAAGCTTTAACAGAATTAATGTGGAAACACTTAGACATTTAGACCCTCAGACAGTTGCAGATATGTATGAATAAAAACACTGTCCCATTGCTCAATCACCACTTCATCCTTTACCCTTCCCAACATTTTCTTTCTTGTAGGAGCATTCGATTCCTTCCACATTTTCCCAATTAGTCAGGCGCGTGTCAGATAAGACATTAGTCACTTGCCCCTCCTCCAGCAGACACAGCCTGGTGATCTGGGCCGGTCACATAGTAACCAGCCTTGCATGAAGTACAACACGTTCCTCCATGGTGGAAAAACCAAAAGGCGCGCAGAAAAGTACCTGTCACATTTAGACATTTCTAACACAGATCATTCAGCTAATACTCGTTTTATGATGCCTTGACAGGGTTTAATAATGCAATAGATTCGAATAGTTCGTTCTATGTTTGCTAATGAACTTATTATAAATTATCAGAAAATATCAGATGTCTAAAAATTGCGACTCCAGGTCATACAAAGCGAGGCCTGGAAATGTCTTGCAACCATTTTCTGTATCCAACATCCGAAATCTACGGCTTGTCACAGTGAAATGCCACTGAAAGTCAATGGACCTGTTTCTATCAATAAACCATTTTAGATCAATTTTGTAGTTTAGGATGGACAAAAATTATGTTATTATTCTATACTAAAATCCTCATCCTTCCTTAACCACATTTAATGAAATGAGTAGTCTACTGTAATCTGTTGTATGCATTTTAGATTTAAAAAAATTGTTGGAGTATTATTTGGAATTTGGATTTGTTAAATATTGTCTGTCTGTCAACAGAGTCAGTAAATCCCAGTTCTCCCTTTGACTCCCGCGCTCATAAACAAATGTTACTTTGGGGATGTGACATGTCAGCCTCCTGCTCGCCGCATGGAAGTGCCAAGACAGAGCTACTGATAATACTTGGACAATCAACAAGGACAGTACAAGTGAACTTCAACTTCTTCCAGTCACATGTGAAGAATCTACAAATTGATGGTGCTGCTACAACATGGTTTCCATAGTTTCACAATATATATATGGAAGTTGAGATGAAACCCCCATAAACAAATTATTTACAAAACTTGCCAAACCTGTTACAAACTATTTAGAGTTTAGACATTTTTTGCATGTCAATTATTAGTTACATAATGTTGCATTTGCCAAAGGAACTGAAATATGATAAAAAAAAGCCTAAACTGACAGGTTATGACAGTGAATCCAGTATTTCGAGGAATTGTTACATAACCTTTTCAGAGAATTGTTTGATGTTTTTAAGCTTTGATGGATAATACTGTTGTGAATCACATCAGTGACGGCGCAAACCAACAAAGCTGCGAGCTCATCAATTAAGCTAACCTCAGTGTTTCTCTGGAAAAGACTTTCAGCAGCACAGCAATGGAAAGAAGAAGCTTAAGTAAGTGTATTAAAGAGCTGGAGTGAAGAGGACAGCTTGATGTATATCATTGTGGACAGTAGACATATGTAACTTAAACACAGAGAATAATGTTTCCACCACAAATGTCACATTCATTTACATCTTACATAATCTTATCTGAGTCCATTTTCAAACCGAATGACGGGAACCTTTAACCTGATTACATTCAATTATATAGACATTCTAAAAGTCAGTGTTAGGGCATTTTTACAAAAGTTGACCTAACTTTGGAAATCCTCACCATTGGAAGGTCATGCATTCAAGATCTTTGGTAGTGGGTGGGTAGATATTTATGAATTCCGTTTCTAAAATTTGATGCTATAGTGTAATACTTTTAATAGATAGAAATATTCAAACTACCACTTTTTAAACTAAAAACACTAGTCAATTTGATCGCTCTGTTAATTCAGGCTTCGGCCAGGTCTTAAATCATTGTTACTATTTTTTCTTTAAACATGATCTCAAATAAGCTCAAACTTAAACAGTTATTGGATTATTATGGAAAAGAGTCAGACAAATCAAACAAAAATATTGGTGAGATGAACTTTATATGATTCCTGCAGTGCGTCAGGGTCCTGAAGGAGTGTGTCACGCTGGTGTCAGCAGTAACATCGTGTGTTGTTGCTGGAAACAGACACCAAAGAGTCAGTGCCATAAGAGAACAGCAGCGGTTTGTCCGACGTCAACATTCAACCATCTCTTCCCAAACACGATTTATGGTTTTTGGAGAGGCAAAACCCAAATTGTCTGCTTTTTCATCCCACTCTGTCTAGATCTACAATTTATCTGACCTCAAATATAACTCTGTAAAGGTTTTCCATGCTTGAAATAACTGCAACATTTTAACTATAGTGTAAGAAGGAGCAATTTCGGGTCATGTTTTACACTATGAAAACCAAGAAGAAATATGGAATGACTTATACATTTGTGGGAGGTGGGATGAAACGCTTCAGACAAGGATTCAATCCAATGCATTTTAGGTCTGGCTTTGGTGCTGGCCGCTGTTACAGTGCCATCATAATATACATCAAGACATAATATACACTATGAAATCCATATCTTCTGTGCTGCATTAAGTCACGCTACGCCCTCTCGGAAATGCACCACTTGTACATTCAGCCCAAACTCCAAAAACACCACAAGATCTCTAATGACTGGCATGGGAACAACAAATGCTTTTTGGTTTAACAAACTCGGCCCATGCTGCTGCGTAATCACATGTCAGAGTTTGTTTGGATTGGCATGAGAAGACAGTGCCCACGCAATACAGATATTCTTCTGACATCAGTAACATGGGAAAGTGGCCCCTTACACTTTTCTCAGACAGAGAAATGTTTGTCCCCACAGAGTAATCCCACTGAATGGGTACACATTTTACATTAGTTTTTACATTATTAGTAGTGTGATGGCCTTTTACATTTTGTATTGCACATTTTGTATGTATTTTAACATATTTCATCAGATGAACTATCTCAAAGTACAAAAACTATTATTAATAATAATTTAAAAAATGAAAAGTCAGATAAAAAGGTCTATCAAATTGTATCCAATACAAAGTACAACATTGTTTTTGAAGACGGTAATTATACTGTCATGTCTTTGGCCATTGGCGTTTTTGTGACCTGTACAACCATTGAGTCACACGCAGGATCCACCACATCTGCTCGATGCTAAACCCACTAGAACAAATGTAGGGACAGCTGCAACAGGTCATCTGTTTCAGTGAGGGGCAAAAAGATGGTGAGATTAATGAACACGCGTGAGTTACATAATTAGAATAAGCATTACACGTGTGGGGGGGGAAATACTTGGAAATAGCTGAAACATGTATGCTCAATATTTAAGATAAGAAAAGTATGTATGTGAACACGAGCTGGTCCAAACCCGAACACTGCACAGTAAGGGAGCAGCTATGTAACAAGGAAATTGAACTATTGGCTATTGGCATGAGGCCATATTATCTGCCCCGGGAGTTCTCACATGTGATTTTGATCGCAGTCAAGGTGGCCCCGTCTGCCAATGCTGAAAATGCTTGTGAAGCACTGCTCTCCTGCACTTGTAGGCTGCAAACACAGCATCCACAGGCTCTCTTCCTCATCTCTGGTGACTTTAACCACGCTTCTCCCTCTTCTGTTCTACCAACATACACCCAGTATGTCACCTGCCCCACCAGAAACAATAGAACATTGGACTTGTTTTTTGCCAACACCAAGGAGGCTTATTCTTCTTCCCCCCTCCCTCCCCTGGGCAGCTTGGACCACAACCTTGTACATCTGAGGCCTGTGTATGAACCCATCATGCGCAGGCAGCCTGTGGTGTCCCGTGAGGTGAGGATGTGGTCTGCTGAGAGCGAGGAGGCTCTGAGGGACTGCTTCAGCACCACTGTCTGGACTGAGCTTTATGACCCACATGGGGAGGACATCAACACCATCACAGAGTGCATCACGGACTACATCAACTTCTGTTTTGAGAACATTGTTCCCTCCCGGACGGTGCGGTGTTTTCCAAACAACAAGCCATGGATTAACCATGAACTGAAGGCTCTGCTGAAGGAGAAGAAGAGAGCCTTCAGGTCAGGGAACAAGGAGGAGCTGAGAACTGTGCAGAAGGAGCTGAGGAGGAAGATCAGGCAGGCTGAGGCCGGCTACAAGAGGAGGATGGAGGAGCAGCTGCAGCAAAAGAACATTCAGGGAGTGTGGAGGAGCCTGAAAACCATCTCAGGCTTCAAAATCCCCCCTGCCCAGACAGAGGGGGATCTACAGTGGGTGAATGATTTAAATGCTCACTTCTTGAGGTTTGATCGGTCACCCGCCCCTCCCCCTGCACAGCTGCATGCTCCCTCTTCCACAGCTGGACAATGCCCTGCATCTGTTCCTCTTCACTTCTCTGCCCCGGACCATCAGCTCCCCACTTCGCCTGGACTCACCCATCCCCCCAGCACACGGTCCCCCTGCCAACCACTGACTGTCACAGCAGCACAGGTGAGGAGTGAGCTGAAGAGGATTAAAGTGAGGAAGGCAGCAGGACCTGATGGCATCAGCCCCAGGCTCCTTAAGTCCTGCGCAGATGAACTGTGTGGAGTTATGGAGCATGTCTTCAACATGAGCCTGAAGCTGAGGGTGGTACCACAGGTCTGGAAGACCTCCTGTCTGGTACCTGTGCCTAAGACACCGCACCCCAAAGACCTCAACAGCTTCAGGCCAGTGGCTCTCACGTCCCACCTGATGAAGACACTGGAGCGGCTGGTCCTGGACCACCTCCGCTCCACCGTGAGCTCAGCCATGGACCCGCTGCAGTTTGCATATCGGTCTGGCATCGGAGTGGAGGACGCCGTCATCTCCCTGCTGCACCGCTCTCTCTCTCACCTGGAAAAGCCTGGCAGCTCTGTGAGGATTCTGTTCTTCGATCTTTCCAGCGCCTTCAACACCATCCAACCGCTGCTCCTGAGGGACAAGCTGGAGACGGCTGGTGTGGAGTATGACCTGGCAGAGTGGATCCAGGACTTTGTGCACTGGTGTCAGCGGAACCACCTCCTCATCAACGCGGGGAAGACCAAGGAGATGGTGGTGGATTTCCGCAGACGCCACCCCACTGCCCCCTCACCAGTGAACATCCAGGGACGGAACATTGAGAGAGTGGACTCATACAAGTACCTGGGTGTTCATCTGAACCACAAACTGGACTGGACTCATAACACAGACGCACTGTACAGGAAGAGCCAGAGTCGGCTCTACCTCCTGAGGAGACTCAGGTCTTTTGGAGTGACAGGGCCACTCCTGAAGACCTTCTACGACTCTGTGGTGGCATCAGCCCTCCTGTACGGTGTGGTCTGCTGGAGCAGCAGCATCACAGAGAGGGAGAGGAGGAAGCTGGACAGAGTCATCAAGAAGTCCAGCTCCGTCCTGGGCTGTGCTCTGGACTCGGTGCAGGAGGTGGGGGACAGGAGGGTCCTGGCTAGATTCACATCTATGCTTGACCATGAGTGTCACCCTCTGCAGGACACTCTCTCCGCTCTGGAGAGCAGCTTCAGTGAGAGACTGATCCACCCTCGATGTGTGAAGGAAAGGTTCCGTAGGTCTTTCCTTCCTGCTGCTGTCAGACTTTATAACAAAAACTGTTAGTACTGAACACTCGCAATACTGACCTAACCTAATACTGATGTGCAATTCTGTCATATGTGCAATTACTGTGAAATTCATGTGCAATCTATGTGCTGTCGTGACACATACTCATGTGCAATTACTGTCGGGATCACATGCAATGGTATTTATGTATTTATTTATTCATTTGTCTATGGGAGTTTTTATTTATTTATAGGAGATCTTCTACTGAAAGTGTTTTTCAGACTTCCTATAAGTGATCTGTTCTGTTCTTCTGTATCTACCTCTGTATCTACATGCGTTGCACCAATGAAATTTCCCCATGTGGGACAATAAAGGAATATCTTATCTTATCTTATATTCCTTTATTGTCCACACATGGGGAAATTTTGTTGTTGCAACGCTGGTAGATACAGAGGAAAAGGACATAACTTATAGGAAGTTTAATAAAACCTTAATAGAAGAACTCTTATAAACAAAAACTCCTATAGACATTACCTCTCATTTCTTAATAAGGAATGGAGGGGGAAATAAATAAAAACAGCGCAAGACAAAATAATACTAATAATAATGGTAAAATAAACACTCTATTTACATCAGTTATATGCACATGAATGTGACATTATTGCATGTGAGTACGACAGTAATTGCACATGAATATGACGGTATTGCACATTAGGTCGGTATTTCACATGGTTAAGTCAGTTTTAAGTTTTAAGAAAAGCGATCTAATATTATCTACCTATTAGGATATGTCCACTAATATGATACAGAATTTTGGATGTATTTGTTATTGTCGGCTTTCGCCACTCAAGTCCTGCTTTACTGTACATCTTAATAAATGTTTGATCAGCTATGGACAATCTATATGCCCATACAAGGCCACAATGTAACAGGAAGGGATAGTCTCTGAATAAAATCAATAAAATTACTGCATTTTTTACTCACGATCATAATATGTATGGGACAAACGTTAAGAGAAAGAAAGAAAGATTCTTGTTCACTATAAAGCCTCAACTCTCCAGATAAATACAGATGACAGTTGCTCATTACATTCAAATCTCCAACAAGAACAAACTTTTGTCCGGTGTCGGCCTGGCGTGTGATGTTGCAAAAAAGTAGGTTGTGAGTACAATCTTTGTTTTTATGTCTACGACAATTATACTAACAGCCTCTGAAAGGCTTTGAAGCTTAAATCAAACTGTGAGAAAATAGTAGAGTCTTTCACATAATGAATCATTAAGCTCACATTGATGTGCCACTTCTAGTGGATGTTCATAACTGCTTTGGTAGGGTACTAATCAGTTACAGCTCAGACTGAGGTCTGAACCACATGCTACAGACAGTGCACTAGGACACGTGTGCATGTGCAGTCTTGTGTTTGATCAGTGGGCTGTGAATATTTAGGCGCACTCTTCCCAGAATGGATGTGCGTCAGTGGAAGGATAGGAATACATAGTGACAGTCCACAATGAGGGATCCTATCTTTGCAGAGCACACTAATTTCTGGAGACTACGGGTGAACTCAGACACCAAAATGTGTCGGATCACTTTAGACTACACTGGCTGACACATTGTACCACATAGCCAGGCCCATCTCTCAATCTGTAATATCTAATCATTTCTCTCAAGGCATTTTGCCACAACAGGTTCATGTGTGAACAAAGTCTGACGTGATTTCCCCTGTATTGATCTGTCGGGAATATGCCGGAAAGGCTTATATGTGAATAAAGCCAGAAAATTGCCAGTGCTATTGCGAGGTTTCATTCCATGTTATGTTATGCTCCATTCTGATTTAAATGATGACGCCGCTCAGTTACTGTGAGAGAATGCAGAGATTCATATGTCATATATATTTTAAGCAACTGGAAACTGGGATTTTTCGGGCCCAAGTGGTTAAAAACAACACAAACACTGTAAACATTTGTTACATTACATCACATTTGTTACATGTTCGAAACATGCATGCAACATTTAAAATCTTTAACGCTAGTCTAATTCAGCTCTGAAGTTAGAACTTTCAAGTAGGAAATAACCATAGTTACCTGGAACACAGCCTAAGCAAACAATAATTCATCTTCCTTACAAAGAAAATAGGAGATGGTAGTAGTTTTATTAGTCAGTCAGGTGGCATGGTATCTCTTGGAATTACCTTGGAAGAGAGTACAGGTGTCTGTCTGGGCAGAGTCAAATCTGAGCATAGTACTTATATGCTTAGCATGCTGATCACGATGAGTGGTGAAAAAGAGCATTTTAGTCGCTTTAATCTGACACACAAAAAAGACAAGATCTATATGTTCCCGCAAAACCCTAGACTAGAAGACACTATCTCCACATTTAACAACGCATAGCTTTTCACTCAATTGTTTTCATAGTTTGAAACAATGTTGTCTCCAGGATCAGGACCAAGTACAGACAAATATGCTATTATGAAGGTACAGTTTAATATGTTATAGTAGCCACACATAATCTTGCACTTGGCATCATTTACAATGACATTTCCAAAAAGAGATGTGAGGTTGGACTGAGGGCCTGATAGATTTAAAGGGTGAAGATGAGTTCATGTTTGCGCCCTCATTGACGGTGCATCAAAGTCACATCTGTCTGAAGCAGACAGAGCCCATCACAAGGGCTCAACTGAAACTTATCATCTGCCTTGAATATTCGCCACAGCCATCAGAGCTGTTGGAGCGAACAATGATACACCGAATGCTTTCTCTTCTCAGAAACAAATACTTCAGATTGTTATGTAATAAATATTCTTGTATTTTGTGATTGCAGCTGTTCATTAGTGTGGGAATGCAATAAATATTATGGATATCATCAGGTTCAAGGTCAATGGACTTCAACATTGGACAGAAATGTTTAGTATACTTCCATCCATGAGAGAAAATAAACAGTAGACAGTCACACAACAATCCAATAATAATACTACAAGCATGAGTGAGGTACAGCTAATTTCATTCATAATATTTGGAGAAAACTCACATATGATCTGAAGACACGTGGGCCAATTGTAAAATGTATTGTGTAATTGTGCTAACATACAAATACTCAAGACAAATTATACACATTTTTTTAATAAAGATTAACTGAAAAAATATGGATCTATTTACAGTTTTCAGAACTTTTACAAAATGCTTTCCATTACAAGACCCATTATTTAGTGTTAGCTCAAGGATTGAGGTAGATAGGTGAGAATAACACACAACTTAATAAAGGACATGTCGAATAGTTGGTAAAAAGTAAATCATGATTAATATGTTGTACCTCTGGAGTAGATATTTTGTAATCATTATTTAATTTGCATAAACTTACAGGCACAAACAATACTTGCAAAAAAACTGTAAAATGCAATTAAGTGCAAATCTGGCAACAAGAAAAAACACAATAAAACAAAAGACAAAAATGTTATACCTCAACATGTATGTATTAATGGTGATCTGTTGCTGTCTCCAATGTCCATTCACACAGATCTAACTAAAACTATTATCTTACAGCAGCCTGCTGCCTTCCTTTTCCATTTATAATGGCATAGATACTTTTGCTTAATTTATAAATATTTGCTTATAAAGACTGGAATTGTGAATGAGTTTGGGCAAGCTCAAAAAAATATTTAAATTTCGAAATCATCATAAATCATATTTGGAAAATAATTACAAAAGTGTATAAAATAATTAATTATAACAATATTTGTACACAATGATTAAATACAGTGTAACTGTAATACATTCCTTATAACAATGTAAATTTGACCATCATTCATGTAAACATATACTTAAAACAAATGCATGGACAATGCTCAACATTTTCATGACTTTCATTATCAGTCGACACCTTCTGCATTCACAATATATCTATAGAGGAACGTAGCTACTAGAGGTGTTCAAACTGTATGTTCATCTACTTCAAAAAAGCATGGACAAATGGCCTTGGATTCCAACATGAGGGCAGAGACGGAGGACCTCCCAAGGTGAGGAGTGAGTGAGAAGGGGAGCTCACTGCCTCACAGTGAATACGCGGAAGGACCCTCCCTCTGTGGCGCTTTTGCTGCAAAAAACAAAAACATTACACCACTGCAGCATGTAACAAATGTCATTAGGAAAAATATACATACACAATGTCTCATTTACATGTTGTTAATAGACTTTGGAAACCACAGATTAACGCAGACAAATGAGTAATTTGACAATTAAAATCAATACTGATGCGAGCCAGTGCACTTAATCTAAACTCACACATTATATTCCTACTGGAGAGCAAGTGGGTGACAGTAGTTCCATTACACAGCAATTGGATTGGCCATGATTACTTCCCCAGCAACAGGGGCCCGGCCAAACTACCCTGGGGTTGTCATAGGCATGACTAAGTGCATTTTTGTTATCTGAGTGGTCTAAGGTCAACCCTCTCAGGCCAGCATAGGATTTCATAGAAGCCACAGTTTTTGCATTATCAGCACTTTGCATTCTCAGTTAAAGTGTCTGGTAAAAGGAAGCAAAGATCACATGTGTGGCCCATCCCCACAGTGAGCCACACCATTATTCTTAACACCACACACGCAGTATTAACCACAAACTTCCTCTCGTAAGGAGAAGCCGCTGAGCCCAACCCAGGATTGGGTTGTTAGGACCATTCTTTACCTTCAGGACCATTCTTTTCCCTTTTATCAGGTGGTCCCAAACTTTTTAGGCAGGGAGTCCAAAAATAACTATGAAACCAATTCCAAGCAAAATTTCAAGATATAAACCACTTCAAATTAGATTTATTTGTATTTATTTTAGTAGTTTATTGTGTTATCTGACCAACTTTTACTACATTTTAGATTAAATACAGTGTAATAGATTTAACGTTACATCTTAAAATCATGTTGCGACCCACAGCTATTCATTAATTAATTTATTTATTTATTTATTTATTTGGGATCTCCATTAGTTATTAGCGTAGCAATAGCTATTCTTTCTGGGGTCCACTCCAGCTCATAATTCGTGACCCCCACTTTGGGAACCACAGTTATTTGATATGTCAATCAATACAAGCAGCTTTCAGAGGCAAACTCCACAATCATTTAACATGATTTTTTTTTTTTAATTAATCAACTGTGTTGCATACAAATTGTTAGGTAATTTTTTTCAATGCTCACAAGAAGACGTTGAACTAGCCTATTTAACTATTGTGATAAGCAGTAGATACATTTCATGCGTGGTATTGCCCATTGCAGTATTATCTAATATGAAAAAACACACAAACAGCCGTGTGTGTGAGTGCCAGAGCAAACAGGTGTTCTCTATTATCATGTCTGTTTACACTGGCATCTCTCTGCAGCCGCAGCTGAGGCCAGGCATGCTCTGTATCGGCCCTGACATATCCAGACCACTAGAACTATATTTCACCAACCCTTTGTACAGACTCATTGTAAGACAGTAGATTAATATGTGTTTCTTTTTTCCAACAGGCTGCAGGCCACATATGCACCATTCTGACACATACCTGAAAATGAACAGATCTGTCTGCCCTTTTACTAACAAATGCAACCTGTGAAGATAATCTGTCATCTTCTGTTAATAGATTGCATTTTTTACATAATCAACAGTTGAATTTTAAAACGGCCAAGTAACTGATCGGATGTTGACAGAAGCATACCATGTACAATAAGAAAGCCTGTGGTGCAAATGTCTTCATATGGAAAGTATAATGGGAACTGGGCAGTACCTTTCAGAGTCGATGCCATTCTTCAGAACACCAACATAGTTCTTTCTCTTATCCAGCGGCAGGACATCCACCAATCCTCCGTCAGGCCTGATCACCCCTGCATGGATGGCTGCCTTACAAATACTTGAGTGCTGTTAAAACAAAGATGAGGCATTTTTTTTTGAGATACCTCTATCAAACATGGAATAAATCACAGTTTATAGTTGTAAGCGTGTGTCCATTCCACATTGTTTACACAGGCCGTTGTTCCATAGTTTGAGCCAAAAATCTGTCTTCAGCAGACCATAACGTCTTATCGAAATCACTCATTTTTCACACAAACACACATTACACTGTCCATTTCTGCTCCAACAAAATCCAAGCAGACAGGATATGCACATGCAGAGTAAAGAAACATGCTAAACTAAAGATTATATTGGCTCTGTCCACGTTTTTAGTCGAGCATTTCAGGACAGAGGAAACGTAAAATGTGACTACGCTGACAAGATTTTAAGGACATATCATGGCTTTTAAGCTTTAACTTAAGAAAGACATATTTTATAATGTATAATATAAAGCTGTATTGAGGACCATTGTTGCAAAACATACTTCCGTGGTGCCCCTGAGACGCTAAGATAACGCGCACTGAGAGCCTCACCGTAAATCTAAGGAAATACATTACCGTACTCGCTGTCCTTTGGCTTATTTTATTATGACTCCCATTCTCCATGCACCAACTTTATAACTATGTGGCATTCCATAACTGTCAGGAGAGTGTCTGCAAAGTTAATTTAATAGCACAACACAAAACTGTACTTACATCTGCATAAACGCTGTTTCCAATCACAGGTGACCAGTAAGAAGGCTGGTTCTTGCAGTCAGCTGGACAGGAAATTCTGAGGTGAAAAAAAAGAGGTTGCAGAATAGTAATTACACATACTAAGCAAAGATCAATAGAGAAAAAATATTCAAGAACCCACCTTGGACAATGTGAGTTTGGCTTTTTGTAAGGACAGATTTCAGCCACTGTTGTATAACAGTCCACAGAAATTTCTGAGAGAGCAGACGCAACAAAACGATTAAAAACTCACACCACATACCCCATTTTATGATTGAGACTAGTTATCTTGTGTCACCTTGTACTTTGGTCATCACAAATGCATTTCCAGGTTTAAATTTACTGTAAATTATTCAGAACAAATCAATGATTTTCGCAATTGATGAACAGAAAATTGTAAATCTTTGTAAGATATAGCCTACCTAAAAGACTCCACTCCATTTCTTGTGGATTTTACAAAGAATGGAAATTTTTCCATTCTTGTGACGTCAACTACGCCACCGTTGTTGTCAATGACGCCAAAATGAATAGCTGCTCTGCAAATGCTTGATTGCTAAGACATTGAAACGTCAGACATTATTTAAAGCCTCAAAGATTGTACCCGAATAGTGTCCATCAGACTCACCACATCGTAAAAAAGACTTCCATAAACCTTTCCTTTTCTATTAAGGCAGTTAGCGGGGCATTTGAATCTGCACAGTAAAATAAAGTATTAATTGCTATAACCAGGTATAAACATTTGGACTCAGCAGCAAGATAAATGCCTCACCGATTACAGGTAACTCCTCTGCACTTGTCTCGCAGCTTAGTGTCACATTTGATATTATGTGCTGCAAAACAAACAAAGAAACAAATAATTAACGCCAATGTATTGTGGGAGTTGTAGATGTTTTTGCGCAGTCAGTACTCAAGAAGTTGTTTCCAGGAGTGGTAGATGCTGGTGTCCTGGGAGTGCTGTTCTTGGGAGGCGAGGGCCGAGATGCTGGTTTTCTCGCCGGAGGTTTGGGTTTTACAGTTGGTTTAGGTGTTGTGCGGGGAGGCAGAGGAACCTGGGGCTTCTCCACTTCATTCATATCTTCTGTTTCGGAAATCTGTGAATCTTACATGGCAACACAAAGACACTGACGTTTAACTGCGTGGAAATGTTAACGTGTATGAGTCATAACAACCATGTGTGTTTGCTCACCTTTGTAGCACAGGTTGTTCCGACACCCCCCTCCGTAGCTAGGGGGACACTGAGAGCAGGAGCGCCCGTGCTTGTAAGGCGCCTCTCCGATCCAGTTACCTCTATAGGAGTGAAACAATGCACAGTTTGAGTTGGGGAAAATGAAGCATGAGTCAGGCATCGCTAGCCTCAAGGACGCGTAATTACTTCAGTGTACTTTTGCCCAGGGTCAGTGGTTTTAATGACCATTAGCCCCACAAATGAACAAAAGTAGTCCTTGTTGTCTCTTTGTAACATTCACTTGTGTAAATATTGTCTTGCCACGTGGATTATAATTACATTTCAATTCTGACTTTGTCTGGAATTTTAATGGCTCGAGGATATTTAACAAATGTCACCACTAATTTGTAGACCACATATATAAAAAAACATACCATTTAAAAAAAAAAAGTACAATGTATAGAATTGTCCTATTGATTTATACAAAACTTAATATCTTACTTTGGGGAATAGTTGCATACAATATAAACAGCGTTCTCCCAGATTTCTCCCCACACGTTCATCCTTGGACACACGTGAACGGCACAGCCCACGCGACTTGTAGTTGCCCAGACCAACTATAAAGAGAAATAATAGATCAATAAAATAAATTCTAGTATTCTAAGCAATCATATATGTTGTTGTGTTATTCTGAAATTATTAACTATGTTGCCTGTAGTTTGTATATTGTAATTAGCACGCAGGATAGATTTTAAACCAAATAATCTTTCTGTCAGCAAGACCAAGCACAGAGAATACACTCAATTGTGGCCACGTGAGGTTGAGACAGGCTCAATAGGTGCAATATCAATCTCAGAAAAGACAACACTGCTTGTTTCAATTTTTGTCTGTTTCTATCCAAACTCCGGACTACAGGCTTCCTTCCCAAGAATGTGCATCGTTTCCCTGGTAATGTTAGAGGCCTCTGGAAGTAGTGAGTCAGCAAACTAGCAGAAGAGTGCTGTCACTGTGTGCAGCTGAACCTTATGTCCTCTTCAGATATCGGATGTCAATGTTGCAAATCGAGGAGCATTTTGATTTGGGGGGAAACAGGAAGACAATGCTTATTTCTGGCATGGAAACGCCTTGCAGCATCTTCAAAAAGAATCCAGGTCAGCAGCGCGAGTGGTGGTGCGTCTGGAAATGACTGCCAGATGGCCATGATCAGATTACAGGTTGAAGGCAAAAAGACGAGACTAAATGTTTATGTAAATCCATCCAAGTTTTGCAAAGGAAGGCAGTTGTTTTTAAGTTCTGACTCTCTCCTTGTAACACAAACTTTAACTCTTTTTTTTACATTTTTTATTATGTTTTACTTCCCCTTTTACCTGACCCAGTGAAATTGTATACAGCAACAGTGGCAATGTGTTTTTTCACATTATGGTATTCAACTACCCATGTTCAACTAAAAGGGAACATGTAACATATTAGGAGCACATATACAGTCAAAATATGACCAGGACTCAGCCTAATACTACATTTACAAGCCAAAAGGTAAGTAAAAATGTATAATAATATTGTCTGTTGTTTTGAATATGTGCACAACTGAATATAGAATACATTGTTTATTACTAAAAAGAGCTGTTGTAAAATAAATGTGGAAAACAAAAACATGTAAACCTCCAAATGAGGATATGAAGTAATATTTTACTTTTTACTGTCATATCTGTATGATGCTTAAACCTAAACAATGTTTTACATTTTTTCAGTTGGATTAACATATTGTCTGAACATTGTTATTGGGGTAAATACTCCCAAAACAACAAGATATTTATTTTGTCAATATTGCCCACCTTAAGTCATCTGTGCCACTAGAGCCAGCAAGAATTATCACTATCCCAGTGACTTTGGGCCTTTGGCGGGGAACACCCTGGACAGGAGCCAGCTCGTTGCAGGGTTAACACAGACATATAAACACACAGACAACATTCACTCTCATATTCATTCACGAGGGGCATTTTACAGTTGCCAATTGCACATGCATGTATTTGGACAGTGGGAGGAAGCCGGAGAACCCACAGTAACACGAGGAGGACATGCAGACCCCACCCAGAGAGATCATGTGATGTTGGTCTGGCCCGGGAATCAAACCCATGATCTCCTTAGGAGATGAGAGCTCTAACCACTCTGCCACTGTGCAGTGATGTCAGCTTTAACATATCATACCTGAGTGTAATGGGTGCACATGGGTCCAGAGCAGCGGTCTGGACACCAGGGGTTGCACTCCTGAGGGTAGGGATAGGTGTAGTCTTTCACCTCATCATACCAGGCCTGGACATGAAAGGCAGGAGCCCGATATCTGTTGATATAGGCGGACAAACACAAGGTTTTATGATCGTGGATGTTATAGAGTACAAACTGTTCTGACCTAATTTAGTAAACATAATCCCCACCAGGAAATCAAATATAAAAAGTTACTAGCAAACGTAAACATGGTTTTACAGTCGTGAGATCAACTCAAGCCTTTCTTATAAACATGTCTTTTTACGGTGCTGAACGAAGCTGAGCAACGGTGGAGGGCAAGGGGGGATTGGGAAAAATGTCTTTGCATCAAGGTTGTTGGCAGAGAAATAAAAGAGAGGACCAGCTAGGGGAGAACTAAACAGGGAGTCTTAAAAAAAAAAGCCCTCACACACATAAACGATAAGTAGAATGAGCAAAAAAACGACAAAAATGTACTAAAACCTTTTGATGCAATTTAAAATACAAAATTTTTACCAACTTTTCACATGTTGGGCAAGTTGAGTTCTTTTAAATGACTGATAAATGACTTGTATAGTGGCAGATTCATAAGCTTTCATTTTACATGTACCGGTAAATATATTCTGTGACTCAGTTTAGTCTAAAACGCGTATCACATTGCTATGCAGCCTTAAATCTGTAAATGTGTTGTTTGTTATGTATGCACAATACTTGAGGAGACATCACACCTGCCCCAGTGAACGCCCAGGTTTTGTCCGATGGAATTGAGAAGGTCGTCAGGTCCATGGTCCCACTGACATTGTTCTGCCCAATGTGTGGCTGAGCGCTCCAAATCCTCATCCCACACCTGCAATATTAAGCACAGTATTTCGTCATTATGGACGTTTAACAAGCTATTATACTACAGCAGAAGTTTGTATTGGTTCAAATGTGCAAAACCTTAATCACAGTCTGCCCAGGAGCTTGTTTTACACTTCCTTCCTTCCCGCTGAGCTGAGGCTACACTGGCTTTCAGTATCGCATTAACTTTCAACACTGACATTTGAGCAGGGCAGCTGGTCCTGGCCCTACTCCACAACAAATCTCCAGCAATCACAGCTAAATTATCCATATTTCCTGGGGTGGGCAGCTCCTTTTTGGTGCTGGGAAAGTAGAGAAGACACCTGACTCCCTCTTTAGCCGTGCATCTCCCTCAGTAAATTTCCAGCCCTTTTGGTGGTCGGTAACATGCACTAGACATCACTGTACCACAAATACACACACACAGGCTGTTCTGAGAAATCTGGAACTTGAGGAGCCAGCACTGAGTAAACATGCACGCCGAACTGCAGATGTGCATAGAAAAGTGAAATATTGTTATCAAGACTAGTTAATTCAAATAGTACTTACTAAAGTATCTAAAGTTGTCATGCATTTACCAACAACAATACAATAAAGCAAGGAATAAATACACAAAATCAACAAGTTCAGACAAGAGTATACTTCATTCCTTTCACATCTCAGGGAAATGCACGGACGCACAAAAACTGAGGGTCATCAGTGGCTTGAAAACACTTGATAACTTGATATGCCATTACATTTGTCTTTTGACTGCTACGTTCTCCTCATATTTTAGGAGCTGCTGTCTTTTAGTCTCTTTCACTGGTCACAGGTTGAACAGAGTCAGCATTATTATCCACCTTGTAAAAGAGCTGCACAGCGGGCTGCCAATAGTTTACCATAGTGACTGCATGTTTCCAGGCCAGAGAAAGAGCTGTTTAAAAGCACGCTTCTTGCGGGCCAAATAAAACTTGAATTCCAATCATCACCCTCAATTTGCAGCTTAATGTTGCTGACACATAAACTTTGCGCTTTAAAGGGCAAACGCCATAATTACTCTTTATAGGCAGAGAATAATAGCTTGTCTCTCACCATGTACTCCATGTTGGATGCCGTGGGGTAGACGCCACTCCTCAGCTTGTTATGGAGCTGGATGATCTCTTCACGGTCCGACCAGCGGATGGCTCGTCTCGTCCGGTTGGCAGGAGTGTTGCTGGCGCTACCTTGGTGTTGTGCCTCCTCTTCGTAGCGGCTCAACAGGGCCCTCAGCTCCTGCGAGTCGGGCAGGAAGACAGAGGCGCTCTCCATGACGGACCACATCAGCAGCAGGGAGAGCGGGACAAGATGGGCCATAGCTCTGGAGGCCAATGTGACGCTGGACTGGAGAGTTGGGGTGGCTCTTGTAAATGCTGTTCTGTGTTGACTGTAGGTAGAATAAATAACTGCATTTGAAACTTTAAAGCTCATAACACATGACTTATGATATCTGAAATGTTGCTGTTGCGATGGATTCCTCTGTTCACATACTGGCTTGGTGTTTAAAATTCGTCGATGTTCAGAGCAGTCCTTTTATTGTCACTACAAACAAATTGCACTGTGGCCCATACTGTAATGACACAAACTCATGCGATTAAAGTACACTTGCTTGTGATACTCTGCTGTGGCGTTCAAAATAATGGGTAAAACTAACCACACATTACAAATATTCAAAACAATTAAAAAATGACAAATAAATAGACTAAAGGTGGTCTCTCTACACAATATTCTTGGTTTGTTTCAGGTAAAGGCACAAGTTCAAATCGGTTCGACAAGACGGGGGACAGATTAACCTTCTTTTAAGCAAAGCACTGCATTCTTGAAGTCTAGAAATGCGCAGGGAAAATATGTGAGGAAGGTCCAGCATCAGAATACTCCTCAACAGTCACAGAGAAATGTAAAGACACAAATTAATACATAAAACTGCCCCGTCTTCGCTCTTCTACTTGAATTCCTCTGCTTGTCTCCGTCTCTGACTGAACAGACAGGGTTTGAGGTCTGGCGGCGGTGCTGTGTCAACATGCTGTGCCAGCACTGGGCACTCGGAGCAGAAGTGGGCAGCCGGCGCACCACACCCTTCAAACTCTCCCTTTTAGCCTCTTTTTCACACTGAATCTCGACCAGCCTCACTGTGTGCGCCCTTCTCATTGCTCTCATGAATTTTATACCAGAGTGACAGGCTCAGCACAAGACTATGTAGGGCTCACCTTGTTCCTCTGAACTTGGATGGATGTACACAAGAAGTTATAAAGACAAATTGGCTATTCAATGCGAGGCAGGGTCATTAATACATAGAGCCTAACTTTATATCACTCTTTAATGACCTTTTGTTCCATTTGTTACACTCAAAAAATGCTCTATATTCTAAATACATTTTTTAAATTCTCTCAATGACAAAATACACATTGGTATCGTTTGGCTCCATTGTGAATTGCGTGAGAAATAGATTTTACCTGTAGAAGAGCTGCTGCGTGTATCCTGTCCCAGGGCAGCTCCGCAAACAGGGAACTGTGTAAACTGTGAGCGCGCACAGCCTTATATAGAAGGAAGACCCTTCAGGGCCCGGGGAAAATTTGACTACGTCTCCTCCACGTTTCCCCCCGCCAGGCAGCTGCTGGCGCTCCTCCGAGAGACAGCTTTATGTGGGTTATTTGGCACAGGCTCTCAGCGACGAGCCGCGCGCACAAGAACTGTCAGAGAAACGTCTTCTTTACAGAGATGTCCAATAGAAATCTACTGATCATACATGAACAGCGTGGTCTAATCTATAGCATTTGATCAGTTTCTTTTTATGTAGGACGTTTTTTTTACTCCTCCCACAGAGAAACCCTCTCTGCAATTTAATAAAAACCGAGTAAGTAATAATAATTTCCGCTTAGAGAGGATATGTATTTCCTTAGTTATTAAGTTCCATAATAATGGGAAATCTAATAATTGATTGATTCACTGATGATTTACAGCCTCGTTTCTAAGTTGTACAACCAGATATTTACTATCTAATGATTAAATTCCATTGGGATCACACAGGGATCACATTCTGATGCATGACATAATCAAGCGCAGGGAGACACAGCTTTTCCTTATGTAAATTCATGCTCTCAAGTTAAAAGGTCAGATCATTTTGCTTTGGGTCAAATTTGATTACACTACGTAAATTCATTTTCCAGAGTTTTCCAGTGATTTTACTTAGAAAGCCTATTAGGCCTATTGTTTTAAGATCTAGAAACACTAGACTTACATGTCTAACACTTAATGTCAGGCACTAAGAAATTCTGCTCCTGCACAGCAGTTTGTCAAGACATTTTTGGGTTGTCACTGAATTTGACCCATAATATTCAACACCAGAGAGAGAAATACAAACCAATAAGACATTATTGCTAAATACATTATGAGTAAGAACATCTGTTTATCAATGGCTTCTGACATACAAAGGATGTTATGGCCACATATTACACATGATCTGAAAGTTTAGACACAAACACATAAGGAGCACGTTTGAGACCATGAGGTTGAGTACGGTAAATCTTTTGTAGTTTGGGTTTAATGTGCATATTGTTGCTTAGGCCTGTTCCAGCCAAGGAACTGAAGATGCCCAAAATATTTCCAAGTTAACAAAAACAGCAAATATTTACTGCTATAACTAAACTGCATCGGCAAATTGCTTTTTGCACAAACCTTTATTTTTGAAAAAAAAAAAAAAATAGAATGCTTAAGGTTGAAAATTAAAGAGACAGATTATTTTTAAAGTGTCAACAAATCCCAGCAGACAATTGTTAGAAGCATATACTGAAATGACATTATTGAAGCACTTCACCAGCAATTTACGCAACCAGCCATGACAGACTGAGATCAAGTGTACAACAGAAAGCTTGGGAGATTCCTTGTCAAATTCTTACTTGCAGTTATTCTTTAAGAAGCTGAGCATAAAATGCAAGTGGACAATGTCACAAATTGTGCAGAAGTGACAACGTTGGCAGAGTCCATTTTCAAAAAGGTTTACGTTTAAACAGCAAGCACCTGCTGGTAACACGGCCCGTGATGGAGTAATGACAATACAGACTGTAGAAGTGAAAGGTGGATCAGCTCATAATGTTAACCTTTGGTTTACCTGCAGAAGTCTAACGAAACTCAAACACATAATTTAGTGCAATTTAACAATGTGTCAATTTGTAAAAAAAAGCCATACACCGGAAGCTGTGGCTTTTTAGAAGTTTTGGTCACTAAAATACTTATTTATTCTTGAATACTGATTGCTTGACACTAGATTAAAAAAAAAAAAAAGTCTACTGAAGAAAACAAAGTGACAAAAAGAAAATAAATATCAAGCAGATAACTGGTTTAGTTTTATTAATTGTGCTTTAGCCGTTGTAATTTCCATTTACCAATTCTAGCAGTTTGATTCAATAGAGAATGGGAACATTAATGAAACAACAAATGTTTTAGTAATCCAAACAAAAACAAAATCATCACAATCCATGGATAGTAAAATGAAATATATTAAACAAAAGCAAACACTATGTCCCCTTGTGCGCATGCCCTACATCTTGTTTCATCTTATGCAGAGGTTATCACAGGATGCAGACTAACGTCTTGTGTTACTTTGAGAATGAACGCTGAGCCAAGATTAAATGCTGTCAGGTAAATTCAGTTACATTCCCCTTGAGCCCTCGCAACAGAGTTTAAGAGGAGTTTAAGTGGCATGATTGAAGAACTGATGGCCCTCTTCCCCAGAGATGAACTTCAGCTCTAAGGGGATTAATGGAAACATACAAAGTAAACAAGAGCAAGTTACCGTGGAATCACTTCGTCAGATGCTTTCTCTCCAGTGCAAAAACTGAGCCTCTAGGATGCAAACTAGTTTTTTGCTTTAGCTAGAATTTATTTTAATTGATATACTTTAAATCTAAGTATTAGCAAAATCTTTGCCCGTCGTGACTTCAAATGTACACTTTGCAAAGCATTAATTACGACTCTAAACCACATTTTAAGAGCTGGTCTTTCAAAATCTAAACCCAGAAAGCATTACACAAGATTCTCATACAAGCTGCTCAGATTTTATTCAACTATCTTTTCCCCTGCTTTTATTGGCTCAAGTTGTACCTAGATAAGAAACTGGAGGAGGCGGCGACTGGGAAATGGCAGAGAACATAATCTGGCCTTTTAACAAAGTGACTAATGATAATGCTGGTGCTGGGCCATTTCAAAGCAAACAGGCTTTTAAACGGCTGCAAATTCATCAAGACAACAGTTTTCTGTGTAAAGGCAGACGTTGATATCTCATCCTTCAAGGTTTTTCAAACCAAAACTCTGAGGTCTCCAGCCATTAATTTGCAGTCTGTGGCGGATAGATCTTCCTTTACAAGTTCACCAATTCTGGTCCAAGCGGTAGGCTTGGGCCGAATAGTGTCTCAGGTCCAAAGATTAAACTTCACCTCCATTTATTAGACTGACATTTCACGCTGATGAACCCGAAATAAACTGAAAAACAGCAGTGGAGCACAGAGGAGAGCAGTCATAAGGAGTTCTGTGTGAACGTAGTTAGTTTCTCTTCTCCAACCAAAAAAAAAAAAAAAAGTGTTGGAAAAGCTGGTTCTTGGAAAAGCAGGTGGGTAAAAGAAAAAATGCAAGAAAATAAGTTGGGCAGTGTTTCTGTTCATTATATTGGTGTGTTATGTAGATTCGCTGCATTGAGTGCATGTGGTATTGGCGTTTTGTAGCGTCCTGTTTCTTGCAGGTGTGTTCAAGTGTCTACAGCAGGTCGACGCGGCGGTAGTACAGCAGGTAGGCCGTGCGCTCTGCAGTCTGCTTCACCACCTGATACTGGGCGATGACCTTCACTGCCTGGTCATCGATGCGCAGCCAGCCGTTAAGACCGATGTGGAAGACATCTGTGGTGTAGTGACCGCCTGTTGCACTGTTTCCATGGTGATAGACCACTAATAAAACAGAATTCAAACTGGTGTTCATCAAAGAACTTTAAGCTTATGAAAGGCATTAGTTAATGCAATTACCAATTTACCCACCAGCGAAAAGCCTGTAAGTTCTTTGGCCTTTCAAAAATTTACTTCGAACTCCAGAAGTCATCAGATCTAAAACAGAAAATGCAGCAAAAATACATCTAATAATTAAATTCAAACTGAATCATTATTTCCATTAGAACATTACCTTTGCTTATTTCAAGGTCGACAGGGTAATCAATAATCTTAGTTAGTTTCTGGCAACCTCCAGTCTTTTCAAAGACAAATCTTTTGAGATGGAGCACAAGGACAGGCGGCAGCTCCTCCAGAGTTACCTTACGGCTGATCTCAATCTAGAGGGAGAAAAGTACAAATGTGTTAAACCAATGCTCCCATATTGAAACACATGGTTATTTTTGTGTTAACATTAGTGTTAAAGCATCACTGCACCTCCAAAACCAGGTCAAAGCCTGGCTTTGGATTATGTCCAAACAAGACTTTTTTTATCTGAGGTGTGTTACGAGTAGTAGGTGTGTACCTGCTTAAGTGCCAGACCTTGTGAAGCTGACAACGCTTCATTTGGTGCCCGTCATTATCAAATCTAAAACAATGCCCATCGCTTCTCATGTGCACGGTGTTCTGTAAAGGTGTGAGTGGCAACACTTCTGGCTCGCTGATTAAGGAGCACCGTTCTATTGCATTTTGATCAACAATTCATTAGGTCTGGATTTGTGACAATGCTTGGCAGCGGCAGTAAAGTGACCGTTCTTATACTTGGGGACAGAGTTGCGTCCGAGTCCTTCATTTTGTGTGGTCTGTTTGAAGGGGAATGGAACCTGGATTGAGGAGTCTGTCATCTTGTGTAATGATTTGGCCATAGTGTGTTCGAGTGTTCTTGAATATAAGCTGCTGCAACAACACCCCCACACACACACACACACACACACCTCCTGCTTGGTTTTTGAAGTGTATCCATGGACAGATTCTCGGGCCACCAAGGTTTCCAACGCTTCCTGGACAGTGCGTATCTTTTCAGACTGGATATCCAACTGCAGAGTGAAGAAGGGCTGAAGCGTGGCCGATTCCTTGGAGTTTTGTTGATAAACCACCGACCTAAAGAACAAAATGACTATTATCACTAGTTAGAAGAGAAAATACTTTAAATGTAAACACTGGCTGATATTAAAGTATTTTTTTTCCCAAAAAAATGTTTTACATCAGACTTAAGTCCTTGATATTCAACACAATACGTTTTTAAGCTAGGAAAAATGAATCCACGGCACTTCAACCGATGTGACCAGAATTACTTTGGATAATCTATTTAAAAATAGGACTAGGCAACTCATTTGGTTTACCCGGTCTGCATGTATATAGTGACAGAATCTAAAGGAGGACACCGTCACAAGAAAAGAAGTCCTGTGAGTACAAAGTCTGCAACTTGTTTTTAGATGACATATACTTTGACTGATTCCTACCACCAATGCGAGTAGGGATAGGCAATTAAGGATTTATGGATAGTTTTCATATAAAAAAATACAAATTATGTACAATAATGAATTTCTTCACACGGAAACATGCATGATTTATTTTGATCTTTCAAATTAAAATAAGCCTATTTTATTTCTATCCATCCATCCATCTTCTACCGCTAGTTCCCTTTCGGGGTCGCAGGTGACTGGAGCCCTATCCCAGTGACTTCGGGCCTTAGGCGGGGTACACCCTGGACAGTGGCTAACTCGTCGCAGGGTTATATTTCTATTTACAACAACTAATTAAAAACTTTTTTTTTTTTTAAATGTATAACTTAGGACATTGCAGTAGCTTTATTTTATATCATATACATGGCCAACACCCACACAACCGGGACAGATCCATGAGGACGACAGTTTCAAGTTTCCTCAACACCGTTGAACACGGGTGCTGTTATACCTGGTCTCTGTATCCAGTGGTGCGCTATCAAATGCAAATAATGACCGTACTTTTCGGATTTTAAGACGCTACTTTTTCCCCATACTTTGAACCCTGTGTCATTACAGTGGTGCGTCTTTTTTAGACATCTTGGAACTGGAAAACTGGAAAATGGCCACCGGGGGGCATTCTAGCAGGAAGCAGAAGCGTTTGACATGCTGTAGAAGAGGTCAGTGGACAGTGGAAGCCCTGCCCAGGGGACACGTCGTGTTCTCTGCTTTTTAAGCTTCAAAACAGTTTTAGTTCAATCCGACTTGAGAAAGTGAACCTTGACACGGCTGAACGCAGACACGTGGAGCGTGGACATGCAATATACTGCAGTTTAAAACCTGCCGCATTGAAATCAAGACTTTCTTGGCCCAACCTGACCCATGGGTCAAAAAAAAACAAAAAAACACATCACTACCATGGAACATATTTCTTTGTAAATATCTAATTTTACATCCTAAAACCACTCACTAAGCACAAGCAGATGAACTAGATGTGACAGACACAGGTTGAATCAGCTCAGAGTAATCAAGGACAGAGGGGACAGTAGGTACAGCTGTGATATGTTTTCTGTGTGTTAAGCTTCAAAATGTGCGTTTTATTACAATCCAACTTTTATTCACTGAGAAATACGTCCAATTAGACCTGCGGCGCAGCGGGTGCGCCCACGAGCCCCTGGTTAAAACCGGTTCATCAATATCTTATTTATGCATCTCATTGACATGTGCAGGCCGTGTATGTACAATTTATTTTTTCTTTGTATATTTTGTTGGACCAGCTTTTATTCAGGAGCGTACTTAGCATAAAAAGTTACGGTACTTAAAAATTGTCCATCCTTTTTGCAGTAGAAAAAGCTTCAGTTGTAGTCATCTGGACTCAGTTTGCAAAAATAGACGTTTCGACTCTCATCCAAGAGTCATTGTCAATAACAGAATTTAGGTCGAGAACTCCGATATTAATACTGTTCTGTGGTAAGACCCGCCCATTGGGAGGAGCCTTCCTGAAGTAGAAAGAGTTGTAGGTTTCAACAGAAACTCCCCCTTGTATCTACCGAGCTAGCCTATTCAGAATCTTAATGGGCTATTAGAAACCTCTTTGTCTTTGTGAGACCCTGGCTCAACCACCCTGAGTACCTGATTAGCATCTGAATGTCCTCTACCTTTCCAGGGGTTCAGTAACCCATTATAAATAACAGGAAGATTAAACCTTAGCCCTCCATTTCTGTTTAAAGAAGGTCTTTCTTTTTTAACAAAAATAGCTTCCTTAACTCCTCTTTCAAACCATCTTTTCTCCCTGCTTAAAACCTTCACCTCACCGTCTTCAAACGAGTGATTAGAGGCTTCAAGATGGAGATGCACGGCGCTCTGTGGTCCTGAACTAGTATTTCTTCTGTGCTGATAAAGCCTCTTGTGTAGAGGCTGTTTCGTCTCACCTATGTAACGTTCTTTACAACTTTCTTCACTGCATTGGATCGAATAAACTACATTGCTCTGTTTTTGAGTCGGCAACTTGTCCTTAGGATGAACCAGTTTTTGTCTTAAAGTGTTTCCTGGTTTAAAATAAACAGGGACTTCGTGTTGTCTAAAAATTCTCTGCAGTTTTTCCGAGAGGCCAGACACATAAGGGATAGAGACACCCTTCCTTCTCTGTTCAGTTTCCCTTTTGTCCTGCTTCTTGGTTCTCTTCACTCTGTTGAGAGCCCAAGCGGGGTAACCACAGGCTGAGAGGGCATTACGGACATGTTTTTCCTCTTTCTTCTTGCCCTCTGAGCTGGTGGGCACACCTTGAGCTCTGTGTTGTAAGGTTCTGATCACCCCCAGCTTGTGCTGTAGTGGGTGGTTGGAACCAAAGAGCAGATACTGGTCCGTGTGTGTAGGTTTCCTATATACTTCTATTTGGAGTTTCCCATCCTCTCCTCTGATCGTGGAACAATCAAGAAAGGCCAAGCGATTCTCCTTAGCGTCTTCTCTTGTAAACCTGATATGTGGGTCCACAGCATTGATGTGATCAGAGAAGGTTTCCAGCTCTTGTTTCTTGATTGTTACAAAAGTATCATCGACATAGCGGAGCCACAGTTTTGGGGCTATGCCTGAGAAAGAGGTCAGTGCCTTCTTCTCAAAGTGCTCCATGTACAGGTTGGCCACTATGGGAGAGACGGGCGAGCCCATGGCACAGCCATGAATCTGTCTGTAAAATTGTCCCCGGAATTGAAAGTAAGTGGTGTTCAGACAGATGTCCAACAGTTTACATATGTGTTCAGGTGTCAGTTTGGTCCTTTCCTGTAGGGTGGTGTCTTCCTGCAGTCTGATCCTCACCGCTGCTACTGCATCAGAGGTCGGGATGCAGGTGATATGTAAATGGAACACGCCTGGACGAATGAGGGATTACACCGACATACATCCTTTTTGCAGATTACCATTATTATTTCAGTCATAAACTTGTGTTATACTGACGCTCTGATGGGACAGCACGGGAAGCAGGAACTGTATTTCTCATCCAGTAAATTTAGCATTTTCAAACCCACAAAAAGTAACATGGTGCTTTATGTTAAAGGCGGTATATGGACGATTTTTCGGCGATTTGAGAACGCAGGCGGAAGTGCGCATGCGCACTCCCCCGTGCGGACTGATACAACACACGCATGCGTTTGTTTATTATTAGCGCAACGGAGCGCATCGCATCGCTCGTCTCCCATAGATTTCTGTCCACTTCTGCGTCAGCTCGAACTGTCTTTCTCCGTCTTCCTTTTGCCCCGTACACTGAGGGAACTATATTATGATAGATCCATGCGCTTAGGCACGCGGAAACGTGAGGAGGAACCACACGTGGCTGCAGGTGAGCGGTAGGTGCGTTTTATGATTGATACGTGGCAGGACAAATGATTTATACACGCCACGAGGAAATATGATAAAAAAAATTGCTGAAAAAAAATCGTCCATACCACCTTTAACTATGAATACCTTTTAGAAGTGTAAAAATGCTGAATGTTTTCTTGTGAATAGCTTTAACGGGTGCTTAGCATACCTGATGTGTCCACCAAATATGTCAGTGATTGGTGTGCGAACAAAATCAGCTTGTCGGGTGACTGAAGCCTTGTTTCTAGGGCCGACCTGCTCCCACTCATCTTCACTTCCATCTTCCGCTTTTTCAGCATCCTCTTCCTCGGCACTTGTTTGAGTGTCTGGTCCATTAGGTGCTGAAACCTCTGCTGAGCAATAAGAAATACAACTGTCACTAATCATAAGGAAGACTACAACAAATTACATGAACCAAACATAGTATTTGTGCTATACTTTTCCCCCTAATTCAATTAAATACATTTTTGAAACACCCAAAATATGAGTGTAATTTTAAATTACTTGTTTTTATTATTATACTTCTGTGCCAGATCTGTTTCTGTACCTAATCTGTGCTGCAACACTGGGTTATCTCCTTGTGGGACAAAGGTTTATCACAACAGCAGTGGCCATAATGGACAAAAATGAAACTATTATTGATCATTGAAGGCTAACCGTTTTCCTGAGGTGAGATAAGTTTTTTCAATGCCAGCATCTCTTCATGGAGCCCATTGAGAGTGAATCCAAGATACTCCTCAGCGTCCTCTTGCCGTCCCTGTAGAATATTGAAAAATGTCTCCCGTCAAATACTTCATTAATTACATTATATACTTTGTCATCATGTTTAAGCATTACAAAACTGATAAACGCATTTCCTTTTAGTAAAATGAGAAAATGAATCAAAGTACCTTCTCGGAAAGACTTGACTTGATAAGAGTAAGGAGTTTGTAAATGTATGTGGGCTCAAAGGGTGCACCAGGCCGGATGTCTTTAACAACTTTGTCACCAGCTGCCACAGAAATACAAATTGTATTAAATCATGGTAGAACTACTTTGCAAGTAGGTTGTGTAGGCTTTCATTTTCTACCTTGTTGCTTGGTTTTTGATGGCACAGGCATGTTGTTAAACTCATTCACAAGTCTTACACTATAAGAGAAAATTTGCAATGTGTCAACAGCAGTACAAAAAATAAGATGAATGAATGAACTCACAAGTTGTCTAGCATAGGTGTGGAGGTACATGGTCTCTGCGTTTCATTGTGGAGAGGAATGGACTTCATCAGGTGGTACATGGGTGGACAGGCAATTAGGGCTTGTAGAGTCTGAATATTTAGAGTCAGGAATGAAATCATAATGACAGGCACTAACATGAGCCATAACCAACAGTGGTCACGTTATTTTCAAAAGGATACAGCATTAATATAGCACCAGTTTCCCTTGTTGATCAGTCCTCTTGGCTGCAAAGACACTGGTTTATGTATCAACTTCACATTCTCAATAAGTTCTGGGGAAAAGAGAGAGCTTCAGGTTTATACATATTACAAGCAGTAAATATCACCTTTACATTTGTGTAAAATGATACGAGGCTTTAGAACAGAAATGTTTCTTCTTCTTCCACATATGCTACTCGTGAGAAGAACACAAGCAACTATCTGAATGAAAAAAGCAGAGCTTTCTTTTCCACGCCTAGGAAGGGAGCATGTTACTGAATAAAACAGTTCCCATGGTAACGTGGGGTTTTGATAGACAACTTGTTTGGCCACATTCTCAGAGCTCACATGTGCCAACCTGCAGATTGACAACAATAAATAAAATAACTAATTTCTAGATGTATTCACCAGTTTTAAAAAATAATGCTTCTAAATATACACATTTTAAAGTTTTGCAACAAAATTGTATATAAATATATTTGCATCAACCTAAAAACCAAAGCAAACATTTTCCAAGTAAAAGCCAATTAATTTATGATACAGCACTGCCACCTAGTGACTTAACTGAATGCATTTACAATTAATACAATGAGGTTGAGAGATTACACCAGTACAAAAAGTGCAAGATTGGTTTGTATAGTATAAATTTATAAAACTTAATTGAAGACTTGTTGCCCCAATTACCTTCTCAGTTTTAACACTCAACACACAATATCAAGTATTCCCAATCTAGCGACTTCTCTCAGGGTCCTCGGGGCTTTTTACAAGAGCTCATACATGTTCTATTGATTACTATTAGTTAAAAAGGTCTAATTATAGTAAACTATAAAAACTATAATTTGGCCATTAGAAAAAAAGTCAGGTAGAATGTAGTTTGGGTTGAGTTTGGGTTGACTGAGAAAAAAATATATATTGGTAGTGTGGCCCTTCAAACGAGAACTATTCCTGTGTAGAAAGCAACCAAACTGTTTCCAACACTATTGTGGTGAAAAAGTATTACAAACTACCATGAATTCAATGGAATATTACAGCGAGTTAATCTTTTTTAATACCTGCAAGTTTTGGGGCCATGGGGTCTTCAGACACATGAACTGGGGTTTCCTTGACATCTCCCACTTTCTCTTGCTGCTCAGCTGCAGCAGGAGAAGAGGGGACAACCACTTCCACAACATTTTTAACCTCCACAAAGGCCTGAGGTCCTCCAGGCAGAGGCTTAGAATTGTGGAAGAGGCTGGCCCAGGATTTGGGCCGACTGGCAGTAGGTGGAGCTGGAGTTGTGGCTAAATGAACATGATCTGTCACTGAGGGCAGAGTAGAGTCTGAGGCAACAGGCCGCACTTCCTCCCCATTCTCACTGTCCACTTTCTGTGGCTCTGCTGCCACTGTCACATCAGGTCCTGGGAGCCCATTGGCCAAGTTACTGTTCACAGCTCCCCGCTCCTCCAGTGCAGTAGTGAGAGAGGCGTTAAAAGGGGGAGGACTGGTTGATTTGGATTGGGGGCTGTTTGGTCTATCTGCAAGCTCTGTGCTCTGTGAATCCAAAATGTCTTTCTGATCTGCAGTCCTCTGTGCCTCTATCGCCCCTCTGCTTTGAGAGGACGACAAAGAGGAAGAAGTTGCAACATTAGATTCTGGTAAAGAGCCTGTTCCGCTCATCAAGTCCAACAAAGAGTCATCTGGGCTATCACAAGTCCTCTGACTGGAAGTTGGTGTAGGAGCCAATTTCATTGCAGCTCCTGATGATGCTATGGAAATATCATCATCAGGAGCAGACAGTTCTTCTGACAGTTCTTTGCTGTCCATGTCCTCAGCACTGTGATGCAGAAGCCCAAGCGCATGTCCATTCACCATTACTGTCATAGGTGTCCCATCTGGAGCAACACCACTGGATGAGTCCAAATAGCTGTAATAACCAGGTGGCCGCTTTTTCTTTTTCTTTCTCTCTCGCTGACCCAGGGCACCAGAACCACCATCCATGTCTTGGCAAGCCTGGTCCTGGTCCTGGTCTTGGTCTTGGTCCTGGTCCTGGTGATTATTCAAGCCCGAAATGTCTGTATCTGGACCATCAAGTGAGTTGAAGTCTTCTCCATCTGTGACGTCAGCCGTGTGTAAAGTGGTCTGGGGAGGTTTAGGGCCGGACTGAGAACCCAGGATGAACTCTGGAGCCTGAGGGTTGAGGTTGCTGGATACTTTATACAATGGATCATTGATACCAATGGGCTTGGAATCAATTACCTCATCAACACCAAACTCAATATGCTGATAGTCTTCCGCTGCAAACAACAGTGAAAACAATTAGATACAGTAAATATTCTTTGTTGCAATTTAGCCCTGAATAAAACCACACACTGGTCATGTTCACATGCACACCAAAATGCAAACTGATAAATCTGATGAGTGATCATGATTAGGATGAAATCAGACGATTTTACTGGTTAAATCTTTTTTTTTTTTTTAAAACACTTCCAAAAATCTGATAATCAGATTTAGAGTGTGCATGTGACTGCAGCCAATGTCATGTAGTCGTTTCAAGATTTACGCCCTAATGAGTCAGACCATACAAGAAGTGGGCTATAAAGAAAAGATAAGATTAATCTTAACATCTCAATCTTGAGGCCTTATTAATGTATATTTATATTTAAGAAAGATGAAATTGGGCAGTCATTAAACATTTGATTCAGGTGTTACAGAACAATGTTATTTCATAGTGAGAGGTGCAATTTGCAAATGTGAACAGAAAAAAGATATTAGTAAGTGCTAATGACAAAACAGCTGTTGACTGGTAAAAAAACCTGATTGGCTGCAAGGTTTAAGATATTAAAAAGACATCCTTGATTAACTCCTGTTAGTGGTACAGTCATCACCTTTATTTCACTAAAGTCACAGTAAAAATGCTTTGTTAAATATTTAAAAAGATTATCAATCACCATTCTTAGTACATATTACAAGACACAATTACTCACTTTCCATAATCTGAATTTACCAAAATACAGAAAAAGAGTTGTACCTAACATATGCATGCAAAGCTCTACAGACTTAAACAAAAAGCAAGAAAATATAGCAAGGTTTAGAATGCCACCAGTTTTGGAAATCTGAAATTTTAGTTTTAGAGCAAACAGGTTGTTAAGCCACAGCATGTTGAACTCCTCAACTCACCGCAAACCTGCAGTCCCATTGACTCCATAATATAAGGTACAGCAGGAGTGCAGTAACTTCCTAAATAATCAATACAAACCATGTTAAGTATAAATGGCACGTAGATGGCCTTATTTCTAGTATCACACATTAAACAAATTTGGTGGCTTTAAAATGAGCTGACCCGAGAATTATCCAGAATAATTTAAATTGAGAACTTGAACGATGTTTTTAAATCAAGCCTTTATCTACACATTATTACAAGAATATTATCCTAATAGTACATACCTGATGACTGATTAATACAGGAGACTTTGTCATTGAATGGAGGAAGCTGTAAAAACAAAAAAAACAATTGAAAGCGTGAAATATAGGTGTCTTGTAGTTATTAAAATGACTCCAAATTAGGGCTGCAACCAAGTTTAGTCGACGACCAGTTAACTATTACTTTTAACACCAAGGTTAACACATAAAATCAGAGTCATTTACAAATAATAATAATAGCAAATTCAATGTTTTTATTTGTCTATTTATACCTCAGATAGTTATTTTAGTAGTCGACTGCTCATGATTCCGGTTAATCATTGCAGCCCTACTAGTATAGATTCCCCAAAAATACCTTACCTCTACATGGCATCGTGGAGAAACAAAAAATTGGTTTATTTCATCTGGGCTGAACTCCCCAAAGATGTACTGTGAAAAAGAAAGACAAACTTAAAATGCAATATCAATTAACCGTTTAGCTTATGTTGTCTTTTACACTTAATATTTAGAAATATAATAATTCTGTCATAGTCATGGCGGAAAAAAAAAATATTTTTTTTTTAAATAGATTAACCCATGGTCTTCTTTTTGAGCTTTTGTTAAACTGTAAAAGTACTGTAAAAACTCAATAGCCACACTGTTGTTAATCCTCTCATGGAAATCAACAGTGAAATTTGAACGGTAAAAAAAAAGGAAAGTGCAGGCCAAGCATATGTAACTCTTTGCAAACAAGGCCTCACATGAAGGCTCACACTGCTGAACCGGCACTAAAAGTGACAAACAGCCAGCTCTAATCCAATGACCACAGGATAGCTAATACAATCACAACAGAAAGAATGTCCCTTTGCCCTTTTCTGTAGCCATGCTACATATGCCATAAAAAGCTTGCTTTAAGTGGAGTAAACCAAGAATTATGACATGTATAACTTCAAAAATGTCAAGAAGTAAAGATTTAAATTATTTAGAAATACAGCTCTCACAATGATCTTCAAAATACTTTGACAAAATTATAAACAGAACTGCTGAATGCACAATATGTGCAGGTATTAAACCACAACACAATTGTGCCTGAGAGTAGGACAGACTGATTATTTTCTCCAAAATATTTAATGTAAAATAATCAAACTGAATTTCCTTCTAAAAATACAAGATCATATTTTAAAACATTTAAAACATTGACATTCCTTTTGTTTCACTAAACTATAATCACATTTTGTTTAGTGTCCTCTTCAAACTAAAGTGTTCAAATTAAGCTTTATGCCCCAACTAAATATCAGCCTGTGTTAGAGATTTAAAGATACTAAAAAGTGCAGGTATTGGCCAACTGATATATTGTTCTACGTCTATTGGGCAACTTGGCAGAGGTTAGAAATACTGCAGCAACACAATAAGGTCAGACTAGTTTGAATTTAAAGGCATGCCTGTGCCTGCACAGAGATACAATAGTAATATATTACAAGCGCCAATAGTACAATGTCAAATACATGCAGGTGTCACATTCAGGAATGTCACAATAAAAAAATTGAAGGTTGTAAGAATTACACCATGACCCAACAACAGAAAAATCCTTTAATTTTCTATTAGTTACATTGCTTAACCAATTACGTAATGTAGTATGTGACCAGTTTAGGGAAATCACTTTCTGAATAGTAAAATGTGGCACACAGTCAAATAAAAAGCAGATTACATGTAAGGTAACATTTTTGGAGAAAAAAACTAAGTTGAAATTAATTTGCGTCTAAAATCTCACAATTGTTTGATTTTATTGTGATCCGATTTATCACAATTATCAATAAAATTGACCAAATAATCTTGACATTGTACGTTTAGTGTTTTCAGTTTTGATTGATGAGACGAGCATTCAAACTAAATACTTGCCCACTGAGCTTAGTTTTTTAATTAGAGCTCGTTTCTACTTTATTACAACCTTTAATGTTTATCAGAAGACCTGGCTTTACCATTTGAACATGGCCAGACTCCGCACTGGACCATAGGACTTCTACTATAGTGCTATCACCAGAGCCATGTCCGTTGGCAGCGGGGCGTGCTCCAGCTCAGTGAGCCAATAGAAAGTGTGCAGTGCAGCCAGTGTGTGGAAGCAGAGGGTTATTGAGTTTCCCTTCTGTGGCTGTTCATTCAACTCACCTACATGTGTACAAGATAATGCTCAAATAAATAATTGCACTGATCATTGCACAGATTTTCAAAGGGCTGGGTGGACATCTACTCTGGAGTTATATCTGAATGGGCCTTGACATGTCAACCAGCTTCCTCTGAAATTACCGCAAATTAGTCGCTGGAGTCACAAGGCCAGCACGCCGCTGCCGAAGACCTAGTAGAATAATATGCACTTAGAACACTATGTTTTATCACCATCTTGTCTGATGCTGAAGATCCAAAGGCATTTCATCAATGTTTAGCCAACTTGCTAGCAGCATGACTAAAGTATAACCACACCACCTGTGCACAGGGGCCAGCAGGCTCCATGCCCCGAGGACGATACAAAATATTATCATTTATGAATGCATTACATACACACAGAATCATATTCTAACAATATAAAACGTTGATTATTGAAAAACAGTACATCTTAAAGCATAAACTATGACGGCACAGCACAGAGACATGCGCTGGGCCTGGCCCGAGCGTGGGCCATGCCCACACGCAGCACTTTTCAGTGTCGTTAACGCCACAAGAAAAACACACGCCAGGCAAAAGAGATTACAATCAAGTAACATGATCTTTAGAGTATTTGGGCTAAGCGTAGCTGTCATATGGGCACAGCAACCCTTTACAGAGCATCCTCCCAATTTGAATGGAGGGAGTTGAGGCCTGTTAGCTCCATGCTGCTCAGTGTAGTGAGGCTTAGGGGGGCATTAGCCAGCACTTTTTTGTACTTAACACTTCAATGACACGACTAACCAAATGTTTTAAAACACACATTGATTAGAGTTCAATTATCATTGTTATTCAATATCACCATTTAGCGTAATGTTGCACAGCAGATACGCGGTCTAGAGCTTATCCTTAACGTCACAAGACACGACACGGGTCTTGTTTTGCAGGCTAATATTAGCCTGTTAGCATAGCTACCTGGTTGCTGTAAGAAGCCATGCTCCCGGTGTGATCTTCTCTTCTCCGCTGACAAGACAAAAACTCTCCCGGGAGGAAGCTCAGGATCTATGTTATACAAACAGTCTAATTTAAAGCCATTGTCCTTCCTCAATGAAGTCCTGGCAGTGGCAGGTGATAAGCCATGCAATGCATCAGCATTTCATGCTGCTCGCAATCCCATCAGCGCCATTTCTGTCTGGATTCCCCTCGTCTGCTACTAGCAGCGCGGAGCAGCGTGCTCTGAGACACTTCCGACAGGTTAGAGGATCAGCCTTCACAATAAAAGCACAGCATAGAGTTCTTCATTTACTAATGCCAGTTCTATACATGGTTTTATACAACTAGCTATTTTCCTGTTGCATTAATTTGGTGTGGTTATGTAGAGCGCATGATGTTTACGTCTAAACTGGGGAATTTCACGTTTTACTTCACAGTATATGTAACATTTAGCATGTTAAAAGAAGACATACAAATAAAAGGGCAACAAATACTTTTAAAGTGTATGTGTCTGACTTGCTCATTGAATCAGTTGATGTTGTTATCCGGCTATGAGACATCAAATGAATGTAATTATGTAACAATTCTGGTATTTCCAGTACTATTTCCACTCTTGTGGGCGCGGCATGGTGAACAGGTGTGTGACCAGATCACAAAGCAGGAAGCAAACGAAACCACCGTGTTATCCTCACGATCGAGTGTAATATATTCGTTTTTAGACTAGTGTCCGCCACGGTGAGTTCGCGCTTGTTTGATATGATTTGAGTCTCACCTGATAATAGCCTAATCTTTTTGAGATTTCTCTATTTTGCTGCAAAGAAGATGCCAGAAAGGGGAAGGCAGCACCATAGGGACGAGAATGGTCATAATTACTACAGAGACCGAGGCAACAGCAGAGATCCCTACGAGAAGTCCAGAGACGCGCGCAGTGGTCAAGAGGAACGGGGGAGAGGCTCTGCTGGTGACCCGCGCCCCAAACATGACAGATATAAGGAGTCACCAGTTTACAGGGAGCACCATCATGCACCTTCAACACTGTAAAGAGTCCATAATACTTTAGGGAATAAGTTATTTTGTATTTCAAAATGAATGGGCTGTATTGTTGTCAGTGTGTGTGTGTGTGTGTGTGTGTGTGTGTGTGTGTGTGTGTGTGTGTGTGTGTGTGTGTGTGTGTGTGTGTGTGTGTGTGTGTGTGTGTGTGTGTGTGTGTGTGTGTGTGTGTGTGTGTGTGTGTGTGTGTGTGTGTGTGTGTGTGGTTGTTGTTGTTGTTGTTGTTGTTTTTTTTTTCTTTCAACAAATTAGCCTGTTGTTTTTAGGTCCAGAGAAATGTCCATGAATCAGTCTGAAGACCATCCTAAACGACAAAGAAAGACTCACTACAACCTCAGATACATCCCAACATCTAGAGGCAAGTCAAGCTAAATTAAGATGATTATCTACTTAAGACACAGCTAAGGAAGGACCTTTTGGCAGTGTTTTATCCCATAAGATGATTGATGATGATTGAAATATATTATTGATTGAAAGAAAAAACAAGCTTGATTGGACTAGGCCTATTTGTCGGTGTGAATAGCACATCCGTTGCTTACAGTAGCCTATGTTCAAACTAAGAATATGATGTTCTTAAAACGTATAAAAAATATATTTAATTCTTACATATTGAGTCATTTCAGTCAACACTTGGCTCTAAGCATCCCACAGCTGAAAGTGGCAAATGACTGGCTCACTATCATCTACATCTTTAGAGTCACTGTTGGTCACTATGCCAGGCTAGCTAGACACATTTTTGCCAGTTTGCTTCAATGTTGACCTAACGTAGCTCTCAAACTTTCAGGGCTTTGTCAGCTCATGGAGATGTTCGTCAATCTCCTCCTAATCATCTGTGCTGGCGTACCATATAGCAACAATGGTGGTTATCGTGACTTGGCCAGTCTGGGAGGGGTCTACGGCTATTACTTTGGTGGAGCTAACGCCTTTACTGGAGAAGATGCTGTTAGGGTGAAAGAACTGGATCGGTTGTTTCATCAGCTGAAGCGGCCACCCTACATCTTTACCATGGCCTGTGCTGGCTGCATCATAGTCTATGCCCTTGCAATGCTTTGTTTGGGAGTTTTCAGAGTGCCATACCGCTGTCCTCCAGTGCTTCTTGGTGAGGCTCTTGTAAACTTTCTCATTGGCTTAGGTTACATCCCAGCCCTGGCCTTCTATTTTATTAAACTGCAAGAGACCTACAGTGATGCTGTTTGCAAAGAGAGAGAACAGATGTACAAGAGCAAAGGCCATAAGGGTTTTGAATGCCAATTTCATGGGGCAGATATTGCAGGAGGTCTCTTTGGGGTGTTAGGGTTTTTTCTTTTCATCTTTGGTACCGTTTTGGCTATCAAAGCTTTTAAGACTGTCAGGGAACTAAAAAGCCAACAAAGAAATGAGAACAATTACTGAGTTTCTGATCAAATGACTAACTAATGATGAACTTAAAATACACATTTATACTTTTAAGCCTTAAGAGATTTTATTGTTTACAATTTTTATCATGATTTCATAGAGTCTGGATTCAGATGTACTATTTTGTAATGAATGCATTTATGTTGTGGTCACTGTTACTGTACAGATGTATAGAAATTGTTTTTGGATACTTAATTTCCATGAAATAAAACGATAATAAAATTATCTATTTATACTATTTTTTTCCTTTATGACCTCTTTATTTTTTTTAAGGTTGTATCTATTGTCTCAATAATCAAACACTAAGAATCACAGTAAAGTCATTTGTTTTTTGCCACTTGGTTTCAATTTAAAACACAATATTCTCAAACTTAATATTAGCAGCATCACATATTGACTACCTTTCAGTTTGATTAAGTTTTCAAATTGACAGCAAAAGTGCTCCTTGTGCTCCTTATTCATTTTTTTCATAAACTATAACATTCCTTCTGGAAAAAAAAGACATGCATGCCTATTTGTCATACACACATTTTATACATATATATTGTACTTGAACATGTCTTGATTTATTTACTGTATAAAATGCATTTGTACTTCAAAATAAGTTCTGGGTTTAACTAATACTCATACAGAAAAGTGAAGTACAAAAATAAACAATTTATTGTCTATGAAAGGGAAAAGGAAAAATCAAGCAGTTCTACAAAATAATGCCAAAGAGGATCAGTAACATTAGGGCTGTAGTTCTTTAGTCGATGGAGTCAAAGTTGACCACATTTTTTATTAGTCAACTGATGATTTTTTTTGGATTATATGGATTTATTTGCACAACAGAGAAGAAGCAGGATGGAGTTTTATCCCTTATGAAGATGCTGTTTATGTGTACTTCAATTTTGTACAAAGTAGGTTTTTGTATCCCCTTTTAATCAATTAATCAATGCTCAAGGCATGTGTCTTTGGTTGACTACAACCCTAAATGTCATAACCAATCGCTACTTTGGTCACATAAAGCATAAATGATGAGCCATTCACTTAATTCACAGATCATTACAATAAGTGCATTACTCCAGAGCATGCACAAATACACAAACACACCTGCATACACACACGCACACAGTGTATTTTCCTTACTTTGAGAACATTTGCAGACAATTTTAACAGAGAGTCAGTCACTGATCAGCTTTTACAAAAACACAGATTGCACATGCTGATCCATGGCACACCAAACCTCCAACAGGCCAGCTCCACTCAACAATTAAAGGGGCCTTGTATTATAATATTGCACTTATCCTTCACAAGTGAAGTAAAAATATGGTTGTACATTTGCATATACAGTATATAAAATACTGTAATCTCTGATTGTGCCTTCATAAAGAAACACACTATAGACTATGTATATGTATGAAAAACTGTATGAACAGTATTTTCTATATCCACAAATAAGTGATTTATTCTCTTATACAGTGTCTTTATTATATATATTTGCAATTTTTTTGTACACAAATGGATTAAAAAGAAAATTATGTTAATTCTGAATAAAATAAATACAAAATCTGTGCAGTTTGCTATGGAAAAAGCAATGTTAAACCATACCCCTACATCTGTTGGCTTGGTATTCATAGGCATAGAAGGTAATATGTTAAAGGAAGTTAGTGGTCTGGCCATCCTCTCATTTAATTTATTTAAATGCACTCACCATATGTTCTATAAATGTGGACGTATGTAAATTAAGGCATCACTCAAGATTACCACTCATTAATGAAGACGTAAAGGATAAGCTATTCTGTCCTGAACTTCAGTTACAAATGAATAGAAGGTTGAAAAGAAAACCTAGATGCAATATATATGATACACTAGCAATTAAAAAATGCTTTCTCTCTATCAGAGGTTTTTTTTTGGCACAAGAAAGGAACTAAGGTTTGAGTATGTCATATAGCTGATAGTCAAAGCTACAGTATTTGGTTACTTTGAATCTAAAATACACTAAATAACGTAATATGATATAATAACGTAATATCTATTTCTAAAAGTATCTATCAAATACTTGTCTTATAAAATATAATGAAATGTGCAAATGTTGTGAAAGTGAAGATTTCCATTTAAATAACCTATACCTAACAAGTAACTTTTCAGGCAATCTTTATTGATCTATTTATTAAGGGAAACACTTTTATTCTCTATTACTTTTTAACGCTTTTGGCAAATTTGGTTGTCGCTTATTTCTAGGTCAGGTGTGCAGGTGGATCAAAGATAAACCAAGGAAGTTGTTCTGCATTGTGGCTAAATATTAACAACAACCACCACATGTTTTTCTTCTAAAATAAGTAGCTATCTTGCAGGAGTGGCATCAGGGGGCTCCAACTAGGATGGCCAATGCAAGATGTTTACCTTTTTTTATAGGACATTCAAACTTGACTAAAAATGTTGAAAAGGAGCATCCCCACAGACGACCATAGAATCCCCTTAGCCCCTCCTATAAAAATGTCTGGCACTGCCGTTGATATCTTGATTTCTTTACCTTATCAATTGCACTCATACAGTATTGCATACACTAATTAACAAATCTAAAACAGATAAATTTTAAACCATAGGCACTTTTCAGTTTCAGATTTACATTGCAGCTCTCTGGGACCTGAGTCCACTGGGAAGAAATGTCTCTTACAGAAGCTTTGCAATCACTTGAGCATCTAAGTAAAGGGAATCAGTGCAGACACTAGACATGTACAACATCTAATTTCAAGGCTTGTTCAAGTATGGCTAAGACAGATATTTTACACCATCATGTCACAAAGTGGAAAACTGTTTTTATCTTTTTCTTCCCTCGCACCCAATATATTGTGTGCATTAAAATATTTGTACATCAGTTCGAACCTCAAGCAGCGTTTTTAAGTGTAATATGCAAAGCTTTTAGTATTTCAGGCAATACCTGCTTAAATAAAAGAATCCCACAGTTCGAGCAGGTGCTGCACTTATATGGCACACTAGAGGGCAGTGTCATACACTTCCCGCTGTATCATAGGCGAGAGGCCTGGAGTAGAGACCAGTGGAGATGCAAATACTGAGGCATGTGGCTGGTGCCACACAGAATTGTTCAGAGCAGAGGTTATAGATGCTGTCGAAATACATTGCACCACAGGGGCTTGTCCTCTGAGCTGCTCCCGGACCTCCTGCTCCAGAGAAGGTGGTACTATGAGCTGGTCCTCTGGGTCCTGCTGTGCTGGGGCAGTAAAGTAACCAGACTTCTTCTTAGGGGCCTCCAACGCCACCTCAATGATATTATGACTATCCTCAGGTGCAACAACGGAGCCATTAGACAGTTTTTTTCCAAACAAGCAGGAATTGGAAGCAGATTTTTTTAGCTCTACAATGTCTCGCCCACAAATTGCTAACAAACAGCCATTAGTAGCTGATGCTACATCACTGTTCTGATTACACAATTTAACACTCTCCTTTTCAAAATTGGGGATTTTGATGCTGTCTGGAGTGACAGAGCGTAACTGAAAAGCACAACAGTGAATGTCTACCTCAACTTCCAACTTGCTGCCGTTAGACATTACTCCTTGAACTTGAGCCTCGTCGTCGCTGTCTAAGTTGTTGTCTGACTGATTACTTGAGAAAGTAGCACAAGATGGCTGCCTCTGGAAGACGCCAGGGTGCTGATTTATAGATCCTGGCACCATGATTCCACACAAGACAGTGGCAGGGTGAATGCTGCACCTCCTCTCAGAGCGGGGCACTGTGATGGATGTATGCTCATCAGATGCAGTGGATCCTGCCTCACTGCCCACCTCTGAAGTGGACATCTCACTGTTCAACTCTGACACACCACCACTGCTGGATGACAAAGTGGCTGGCTCTGAGGGACCCGGAGGTACAGTTAGAGGAGGAGGGTTTGTATTAAGTCCTCGATATGGATCAGTGACAGGGGCTTCACATGTACAACTGTCCTCACTGATGTGTAGCGACACTACCAAAGCCCCAATGTTGTCTTTGCAACCAAAACTTTGAGCAAGTGAGCAAAGCTTCTTTGCAGCAGCATGTGGATCTCTCGCAGCCTGCACAGTGCACACAGCCTCCTGATAAGAGACCCGTTCAAACAGAGCACGATTCCCAAGGATCAAGAACTCATCCTGGGAACAGAGTGGTACTGTGTGCACATAGGGTTTAGGAAGTACCCAAGGAGACAAATACGAACAGCCCAGCAGGCGAGAGCAGCATGTCACACCGCTTACTTTGTTGTCCTAGACAAGACAAAAACGTATTAGTTATTGCATTGTGTAAGAAAAAAAAACTCTACATGTGCATTACCTCTGTAATAATGGCTTTACATAATTTGATTCTTTCCATTTCGTCAGTGCTGTTCTCTAAGCTGAACACCTTTGATAGTGCTACTGGTTGGCCATTGCGACAGAGTACAGCCTGGCAGGTCCCTACATTGGCCACAGTAAGACTGTAGCCCCCAAGATCTGAAGGCTCATGGTGAATGTAACATAGCAAGGCAGAGGCACCAAGCTTCTGACCAGTCATGCCAAGTTTTCTGTCTCATAAACACAATCCACTTGTTTAAATAAGTAGTAGTAGTATGAAGTTAATGCAATCTCTAGTCATGTTTATTTTACCTGTGAGATGTAAGAAACGTGTTGGACATATACACATAGTCAATGCCAGAGTGCTGAATTTCTTCACACAGCACATCTCCCATTGTGCACTGTAGCAATCGAGGCACTTCCTCATTACGATCTCCATCAAAGACACCATAGCAGGCTTCTGCACTGTCTCCAAGCTGATCTACTGCCAGAACGGACACACACAGCCTGTACACAATAAAGCACAAGTTGTACTTTATCACAACAGTACAAATGCTTAATAAGTTTTAAGAAATAATTTTGATTTATAGAATTTAAGTGGCGCAGTAAACTTTGTAAAGATGTAGTGTCCATTTTGCTGCCAGTACTAGGTGTCTAGCAAGGATTTGATTGTCTCAGACTGGCTTAGAGCTAGAAAGACTTTACAACAACATGATATATGAGGCTGTATATAAAATTATAAGACGATTCTACTTGTCACTGGGAATAAAACTGCTAAATAAAACGAGGAGCAGTAACATGTTATTTACAATAAAGCATTGCAAATATTACAAGTGACTGTTATGGTAGATGCTTACTTATTCCTTTGGCCACGGGTTTCTGAAAATCCATGATTCCACGGTGTACAGGTGCTCTGAGATTCTCCTGTTGTGGTGCTCTTCAGGTCTATTTTTAGAGTTGTTATATGGCTAAAGAGAATGACATGATTTGATCAAAGCAATCAGGAATAATTTAATGTACAAGTTTAATAATGTGTTCTGTGGCTGACCTGAAGAGATTGAGGGCTTTGTGCTCAAGCGTTAGACTGTTGTTGCCTGTTAGGTCGAGCTCCTGCAAAGATGGAGGCAGAGATTCTGGTAGCTGGATCTCAGTCAGCTCATTACAGCTCAGGTCAACAAACTACAAACACACAAAACAAGTATAACAATGTGAAGTCAGACATTCAATCAGATTACATCATGAACTATCATGAAAAAGTAGAACCTTAATCTCTGGTAGGCTGAGAATCTCCGGGAAGACATTAATATTGTTGGAGTGTGCTAAAAGTGTATGCAGTTTTTTACAACTGGACACTGTTGAGGGAATCGTCTTCAGTTTGTTGCCACTTAGGTTCAGCTCTTCCAACAACTCCAGTTTGCTTAGTTTACTACATGGAGAACAAAATAATGTTAATATATTTTTGTTCCACTAAAACATTCTGAAACTGTCAACAACAGACCTGGGCGGGAAGGACAGGAGATGATTATAAGCGATATGAAGCACCCGCAGGTTCTGGTGTCCAACCAACACAGAACCACAGTTCTCGTTGAGATTGTTTCTTGTAAGGTACAGCTCCTGGAGTGTGCTGAGGCTCTCTTCTGATTGGCTACAGGAGGGGATATTCTCCAAGGCATTGGCCGACAAGTTCAGGTATTTAAGACTTTCAAGGAAGACAATGTAGACTAGATTTCATTGTACATTTAAACATAGAAATAGAATAATTGGCACACTGACTTACATTGGTACTAAACAATTGACTTCTAAAATAATCTATGTTTATGCTGTTGATATCTAAGTCACTAAGCAGTAATATGTTTCAAGGTGATTCACATGGTGTTCAGAAAGGCAGCTTCTAGCTCAGAAAAGGACATACTGTGGCTTCAAGCCAACATTACAGACAGTAATGTGCATTAGAGTGCTTGAAATACTAATGGGTGTTAAGTGATCTACAGCAGGAAGTAGGAAGCAGCTAAAGCTCCTGTTACGGATTTTGAACCATCGTTTGACTTAGTCCAAAGCCTGGTCTGTTTTTTTGTGAAGCATTTACACAGTAACATAAAGGAAAAGACTAAGAGCAACAGCTTGATGTTGAAGCAGAAAAAGCAGGCATACTTTAAGGCTTTATAGAAGAGACTCTCTGGAAGCGAGCTGAGCTTGTTGTGCTGAAGGTCCAAAGACTCCAGAGGGATGTGATCCAGGAAATCAGGTACTCTTTCCAAATGATTATTTCCCACCAACAATTTCCTCAAACTTAAACTGCTGAGCAGTCTGTTAAAGACAGGGCAGAGTTTTTAAGAAACTAAAAGGACTAATATCAACAAAATTCAAAGATGATATTATATATCGCATCTTAGCAATATTGAGTAATACGTCTTGAAACAGACACCAATACTTCAAATCTATAATAAAAAGATCATTAACCTAGATGGAAGCTCAGACAGGATGTTATGTGCAACATCCACCATTTCAATTTTCCTGCAGTCACACACCCAGTCAGGAAGGTGCTCCAAAAGGTTCCTGTCTCAACACACAAATACAGAAATACAAACAATTATATAATCAAAATATCAAATCGATATACATACATTATTATTTCAGACAAAATGTAGATTTTGTTTCCACCCCGGAACTCACTGTGATAGTTCCAAATGTGTCAGAAGGTTAGGGACAGGATAAATGTTAACTGTTGTAAGGCCTGCCAATAAAAACACGTGGTGATAATAATACTGTCTGCTATTTTGATCAATAATAATATGTAAAAATAACACAACTAACAGACTCACGGTTGCTGCTGGCATTGAGCATACGCAGCGTAAATCCACTGAGAGTGAGCATCCCCAGCTGATTGCGCTGGCAGTGCAAGATCTCCAGGTTTGATACAGAACTCAGGTCCAAGGAAGCCAAACGATTGTCCCGCAAGTCCAGCTGAGTGACCTGGCTCAGTGCCTTTAAGCTATCACTTTTCACACATCGTAATCCATTCAAACTGTATTAAAGGAAGTGGTCAAGGAAAGGGTATTGAGCATATAGCTAGATTTTTTTGCCTTTGATATATACAATTAAAATAAATAAATAAATAAAGCATAAAAGACAAAGAATTTTGAAAAAATTATGTCCTCTTACCGGAGATCTATGTTTTTCAGATGGTTTATTTTGATCAACGTACACAGCTCCAGACTCTCTACTCTGTTCCCTGCCATGGCCAGTTTGTCCACACCACTTAGTCTTTCCATCACAGCCGGGATCTGTGAGAAATTGTTGAAGGAGAGTCCAAGGCTGTTGAGTTGAGAAAGGCCCCCCAGCTCTTCAGGCAAAAAGTTCAGAAGATTCCCATCCAAAAACAGTGTCTGTAAACTACCCATAAAGAGAATTTATAGAGAATGAATGTTAACAAATTATTTTAAAAGACGTAAATATGGGTACATTTCTTTTGTTTTAAAAATGTATTCAACAAAAAGATTGTCAGGCTTGTTCTTTAAGTATTATTTCCTAGCCTTTTGCATACAATGTCATAATTTTATGTGAATCTTACCTAAGGAGATTGCCTATCTGTGAGGGAATGGAGTGAAGATTGTTGCACGAGAGGTTGAGCTCATTCAGAGTGAGGACATCACATACACATTCAGGAAACACTCCCAGGCGGTTGTGGGACAAGTTCAGGGTTTTTAGCTGAGAAAATCTAGAGATAGAATAAATTTTTTAGGTTAACAATATCTTTGAAAGTAAATCCAGTGTAAATATCTGTCATATAAATATATAAATAATATATACCTTTTCCCCCAGTAATTAAATCCAAATGACAACAATATTCATTTAGAAATATTTATAATACACTAATAGCATGCATAGATATGAGTTCTGTGAGTAAAAGTAAAAGTACCTGGGAAGATTGATTAGGCTGCCAGCCCCTTCAAGGGTCATGAAATTGTGTCGGAGGTTTAGGTGAGTAATATCCTGGCTGTAAAATAGGTATTCAGGTACTGTCTCAAGGCTGTAGCAGGACAGGTCCACCAGACTAACTGTCTGGGAGACTATCTTTACACCGAAAACAGAAAAGCAAGAATGTGTCAGCATGGCATTCAAACTTTTAATGGGCAGAAATTAAATCTAAATAACATGGTTTCCCTTTATTTATTTTTACTGGCCATCACAATCAACATAGAGCCTGTACTTTTTAGTGTGATAACATAATTGTGTGTTTTCACTTGCTTATTTCTAGGTCAGGTGTGCAGGTGGATCAAAGATAAACCAAGGAAGTTGTTCTGCATTGTGGCTAAATATGGCTAAATATTACCACCACAAAGTGCAGTCTAAGAACTCAACTCACAGCATGTGACTCACCTTTGATGCCTGACGATACCAGCGCTGGTAGTCTGCCAGTGTATCAAAAATAACAAAGTATGTCTGTGCCTGAGAGCCCGCAGAGCTGAACATTAGGCAGTGCTGCCTTCTCTTCACCTCCTCCACCTATCCATGGGTTTTCAGAATAACAAAAAATTAGGAATGTTGCCACAGCAATGTACAAAGTCATCAAAACGTTGGTTATAACTGGAAGTTGAAATGCATGATATGAACAAACACAACCAAGAACAATTGCTCTATGGTTTTATTATATTATTCAGAACAGAATCACCAAAGCAAGTTCCCAAGCTTGTGAATTTTGTTCATTGGCAATGGCAATAAACCTTTTTTGATTCTGATTCTGGGAATGGTATCGCAGAAAGTTATGCAACACAAAGGTGTCCTTTGGGGCAGGGATAGTTAATAGGCAAAAAATACAAGAGTCTATAACATTCTTTCATTGTATTATTTTTACAGTATACGGTATGTCTTAATGGACCCCCAAAGCCTGCTGGCTTTAATCTGGAAGGACCCTTAAGGTTTTGAATGTTTATCGTAACACTGCCTTGTTTCTGACATTTAAGTTACGGTGTTCATTTTCAATAATCATCATCAATACTCAGATTAGCTGATTTGAGTAACACTGTAAACACTGTGTTTAAACTTGAACTGATTAAATTGTTCCTCTAAACCACTCTCACCTTTCCCCCGACCAGAGGCATGATGTGCATCTTCCCCATCAGACTGTCCTTTACGGAGGCCACGATCAGACAGGTGCCACACAGAATGACCTGTCTCTCGGCCCATTTGTGCAGCTGTGTCTTTCCTTTCCTCACGCTGAACACACCTTTGAGTAGGGTGCGCTCCTGTTGGTCTGCATTCGCCGGACGCTCTAGAGAAAAACAAGTCTGTTAGAATGGTAGATTAACACACAACTTAGCGCAGTACAAACACTTTCCAAAGACACTGGGGGTTAACATGATCTCACCATCGTCCATTTCAAAACTCCCAAGGGTCAATCCTGGGACCCCTTTAGTTCGACCTCTACATGCTGCCGTTAGATCAGTTGATAAGCAGCGAAAATGTGTCCTATCACAATTATGCAGACAACACTCAGATCTATGTTTCACTGACGGCAGGTGAATATGGACCAGTGGATTCACTCTGTCACTGCATTCAACAGATCAGTGTGTGGATGCAAAACAAGTTTCTCCAGCTAAACTCAGACAAGACTGAAATCATCATAGGCCCACAGAAACAAAGAGAAAGTGTTAGCGGTCACCTCCAGAGTATCGCTCTAAAACCTAAAAATCTATTTAGAAATCTGACGGTAATAATGGACTCAGGCTTGAATTTTAACAGCCACGTCAAATCAATAACCATCTACCATCTAAAAACATTGCCAAAATCAAAAGTATAGTGTCTAAACCAGACTTGGAGAGACTTATCCATGCGTTTGTCTCCAGTAGATTAGACTACTGTAACGGCCTGCTCACTGGCCTCTCCAAACGAGCTGTAAAACAGCTGCAGTACATCCAGAACGCTGCTGCTCGGGTCCTGACTAGAACCAGGAAGTACCATCACATTAGTCCTGTTCTCAGGTCTCTGCACTGGCTCCTGTGGCTCAGAGAATATACTTTAAAGCAGCTCTGCTTGTGTACAAGTCTCTCCATGGCCTAGCACCAAAGTACATCTTGGATATGTTAGTGCCATATGAACCATCTCGGACTCTGACGACCTCAGGGACCGGCCTCCTGCTGGTGCCAGAGTCAGGACAAAACATGGACCGGCCTCCTGCTGGTGCCAGAGTCAGGACTAAAAATGGACCGGCCTCCTGCTGGTGTCCAGAGTCAGGACTAAACATGGACCGGCCTCCTGCTGGTGTCCAGAGTCAGGACTAAAAATGGACCGGCCTCCTGCTGGTGTCCAGAGTCAGGACTAAACATGGACCGGCCTCCTGCTGGTGTCCAGAGTCAGGACTAAAAATGGACCGGCCTCCTGCTGGTGTCCAGAGTCAGGACTAAACATGGACCGGCCTCCTGCTGGTGCCAGAGTCAGGACTAAACATGGACCGGCCTCCTGCTGGTGCCAGAGTCAGGACTAAACATGGACCGGCCTCCTGCTGGTGCCCAGAGTCAGGACTAAACATGGACCGGCCTCCTGCTGGTGCCAGAGTCAGGACTAAACATGGACCGGCCTCCTGTTGGTGCCCAGAGTCAGGACTAAACATGGACCGGCCTCCTGCTGGTGCCAGAGTCAGGACTAAACATGGACCGGCCTCCTGCTGGTGCCAGAGTCAGGACTAAACATGGACCGGCCTCCTGCTGGTGCCCAGAGTCAGGACTAAAGATGGACCGGCCTCCTGTTGGTGCCAGAGTCAGGACTAAACATGGACCGGCCTCCTGTCTTGTGTACACATTGTGTGTAAATACTTTATAAATGCTAGTTTCTCGATTATGTTTCAGTCTTTAAGTACACTCAGGTTAATGGTCACTGTTTAACCATTCAAGTTTCATTTAAAAGTTAGTATTTCCCTAAACAATAGAAACAAGCACACTAACAAACTTTTCTCACTGCCTGTTCACCAGGAAAAACTAAACAATTTTAATCAAAATTAAGAACAAAGATATAATAAAAGTGGATCAAAATGATCAAAATTGTTAGCTTGGAAGCTTAGAAAACAACAGGAAAAGAGATTTTTATTAAAAAGAATTACGAGAGAAAATAATGTATATTTAACCAAACAAGACCAAATACAACCATCGTTTGAATCCTTCTACAAAAAAAATTTCGTAAAAATATCAAGAAACAAAGAAGGAGAAATGCAATTTTTTCTGGATTCTGTCCAAAAGAATGGAACAAATACTCTCAAATTTAATTCACAATTACAGGATTTATTCACAAACGACAAACCCAAGACAACATAAGACAATCTTTACACATAATGGATACAAAAACAACAAAAACAAAGCTGTAATAATATGTTTGGAGAGAGCTTTTGATTCTGTTGGCTGGCGTTATTTATTTAAAGAGCTGTAAGAATAAGCCAATATTTTAATACATATGGGGGCAGTTAAAATTAATATTGTTAAAAATTGTTTTTGCTACGAGAAGCTAATGAGTCTAGTCACTAGTAGAAATTCATTTGTGAATTTACATTTAGATATTTCACAACAAAGTGTAATGAATATTATAAGGAATTCTGGCTCTTGCCCCCCCCTTTCCCCATCTGGGAGTATGACATCATCATATTCGTGAATCTGTCCATTCTAGAATCATTTAATAATAATAAAAAATATTGGACGCATCAAGAATGAAATTGAGGGTCACTTGACAAACCCACTGACTCTGGAAAGAAGGGTGAAACAGGGCTGTGCCTGGTCCCTTTGTTTGCTGTGTACTCAGAACCATTGGCCCAATATTATTAGATCATCAGAAAAAAATCCATGGTGTTACAATTTATGGGATGGAACATAAAATTATGTTGTGCTATGCATATGATGTGTTATTGTTTTTGAGCAAACCAGAAATGTCCATACCTTCATAGCATTGGTCCAATGTATGAATACAAACTGAATATACAAAAATCCTTTATTCTTACTGGCAATCCCACATGACTTTTAGAAAGATTTGTCTACATTTTTAGAGAAAAACTATAGCTCCTATAATTCCTCTATAAAGAAAGACCTTACAATTGTAATCTTATTCCATATTTAAATCTAAGTCAAAGGATTGAAACTATTAAAATTAATGTTGTGCCCAGATGTCTATTCCAGACTCTCCCAGTTTCCATTCCCAACTGGCTATTTGATGAGTGGAATAAAACAATCTCTAGATTTGTATGGGAAGGTAAAAAATGTCAAAGCCGATTCAAAACCCCACGACTATCAAAAGTAAAAGGTGGTTACTTTAACTTAAAGGAATAATAGAGGATTTTTTTGCTGATTTGAGAACTCAAGCGACTTTCCAAGAGGCCGCCATCAAACCTTGTGCGTGAGCACGCTACAGCCCCGCGGCTACACGCGCGTTTGTTAATTAGCGCAACGGATCGCATCGCTCGTCTCCGCAGATTTCCGTCTCTTCTGAGCCAGCTCAAGCACAGTCTTTCTCTGTCGTCATTTTGTACTGTACACTACGCGAAGGAACTCGCTAAACACACACCGGTATATCAACCAGGCATGCGCAGCCAGGGAAACGTGCTGCTGTCCTGGGAACGAGGCTGCAGGTGTGCAGAAGCACGCAGGGAATGATTGACATGTGGGAGAACTACTCGTCTGTCCACGCCACGAGGAAATGAGACTCAGATTGCTCTTGGAAAGAGCTAATCAAAACATACAAACTGAACAAAGATGTTGCTGGTTGACTTATGACCAAGGCTTTGTACCAAACAGCACCGACCTGAGATTTAAGGTCTAGATAACAAATGGTATAAAGGTTTTTTTAACAGATTGTAAAAGAAAATCAAATGAAAAGCTTTGAGCTGTGGATCTGGAAATACTAAATATTGGAAGGATTGTGGATTGTGGTTGCAAACACCATTATCGTGTGTTCTGAGATTGTTGCGTTGCTAAAAAATATTGAACTAATATTAACAAAGGCCTGCAGACTATTTCTGCCTTTCAGATTAAGTGACTGAACTCATGTTGAGTTGTGTTAACTCTACCTGGGAACTTAATGATAACTATGTGAAGAATAACTCTATTGTGTTTATATCAGCTACAACACAATTATTCTAAAATGTAAGGATTATAGCAAACTTAACTTGTGACAACAAACCTTTCCACCATTTACCGGTAAAGTAAAGTACAAAATGCTTTCTTTCTGCCAAATCAAAATGTCTTAGGCCAGGTCATTCAAACACATAAAGAACAGACGCACTCACCACTGTAAAAGCGGATCAAACAGCTGAGGTCTGAGTTGGCAGCCTCCTGTTGTATCCGCACTGGGTCTGTGTGTCCCATAGCTGTCAAGTATTCATAAACCATCTGGAGAGGCCTTTCAGAGAGGTCCAGCCTCCTGAGCACAGGAATGAAATTCAATTAATAAAAAACACCAGTAAATAAATTGTATAAACCTTTATGAAGGCATAAGGAATCATAATAGTGCCTTGTGCCTTTATTAAATGTATGCAAACATACATTTAATGAATTAAAATGTGTCAATACAATAATGTTATTATAAATACAAATATTGTATATTTGTATTTATAATAACATTTGTATATTTTTTATAGCAGTGTAAAATAAGCCTCCAAGATAGTGGCAACCCTGCATAAATGGTACACAAGGGTTTAAAAACAATGTAAGTCTAAATAGGTTACCTTTACAGGTAAATCAAAGATTATAAAACAACCACAGAATGACCAAACGGATGTCAATTCTAGTGTACATAAGGGGTTTTAGGGATTCCCTGGACCAAGCTGAGAACATTGGAGAGAAGAACTGTTACTGTTGGGCCTGTCTGTAATCTTTTCTATCACCATTTTTTTTTTAAATTTAAAATAAAAATAAAAATAACTCTACCTGACTGAATCTCCATGGAGCTGAACATACAGAGCTTTCCCTTGGCGTTGTGCGCACAGCTCCTGGACAGTGGTGCTGGTGGTACAGAGCACTAACTGCAGGTCGTTCTGAGGCGTGGACGAGCTCTGGGCTCCAGAGGCAGATGGCTGTATGTCCACTGTACCACCATACAAACACACACAGCCCCGCTGCGTGTCCCCTTTGAGCCAGTCCCGCTCACGAGAGCCAAACCGGCTCTTTCTTGTTACACAGCTACGACTCCCATTTCTGTTCATGTTACGCTGCAAAACCAAAGAAAAACATATATATATATATATAATTAGTTTAACTATAATCTAGACATTTTTCAACATTTGACCAATGCCTACTACTTCTGACAAATCCATACCATTAATCTTAAGAATAATATGATATCAACATGGAAATATTGTGGTTAGGGTTAAGCTTCTACATCCTACAGAATTCATTCACACATAGTGGCAAGCTACTTGGAACTTATAGGCCACGTTCACACAGATAAGGTGAGTTCAGCATCTTCCTCATGGGCACAACAAACTCATGTCTGAGCTGGGAGTGAACCACAGCCTTCTGGTAATTAGACGACCGCCCTACCGCCTAACATACTGTCACTCAAAGACTCTTCTAATGCATGTTAATCACGTCATGAAGATGCAATAGTTATCATTTCATCGCTTGATCAGAATACATAGTATCACACCTAATAGTATCACACCTAATGATAAAATGTCACTACTTAATCACAAAAAGAGGAAGGCTACAAAGGCCTCCCCGTAATCTTTTCCTTAACTTACAAATTTGGACATTTGGGGAGTGTATGAAAAATAGTTTGATGTTGGGTTCAGGAAAAAGGTCCATTCTACTTCATAACCATCGAATCCAAACTCATTTATCATTTATTTCCAAACTATTGCCCAAGTCACAGAAAAGCATGTTACTGGTATGCAAAATAAAAGCATTTGGAGTAGGTGCATGTGGAGTGTGGTTTGTGAGTGACCCTGGCACACATTCCTTGCTGAAAGCAAAACCACCGACAGATCAATCGGCAACTAGAGCACGTCAATCACAGCATATCCTCTTAGCTATTACATAATAAAAACAACAGCGAACCAGTCAGTGCTGTAATACTCCTCGAGACAATCAAATGAAATCGTCACATGTGTTTTCAAAAATAGCCTGTATTTAGCACTTTGCCCTTGGTGCATTGGGCATTGCACCATAAAAACAAATCATGACTCGCCTTTAGCACTCGTATTCCATTTGCATTGCGAGCACCAAGTCCACTGCGACCACCACGACCCGCCGTGTGACCGAGCCCCGTCTGCTTGACCACCTCCTCCGGCGGCTGCCTGCCCGAGCGTGCCCCGCTATCTCCGACATCACCTCCGCTCTTCGTGCCCACTTGCTCGGTGGACGCCACGGCCACGGCTGAATTATGCTTGTCCTTCATCGCCATGTCAGCGTCAGTTTCCTGTTGATAATCACCGCAGACGAGGGAGAACGCGAGCACACGAGCGGATTCCCACGCAGAGGTAAAAATGCATCATGTGTTCAGGCAGTGACGCCATATCCAGAGATCCAGAGACTGACGGTGCGCACTGTCAGGCGGGCACGGACCTGATCAATAAACATCACATGGGCGGCGGGAGGGAGGCGCGTTATTCTGCAGCCGCTGCCCCCTTCTGCGAGGTGTTTGGGTTTAACCACGGATCTATTATAACACCTTAGGCCCACTGTGGCAGCCTGAGCCCTCATTGTCCTTGAATTGTGTTTGAGAATTATCAGACATATATTGAGTTGGCATCGGCCCTAGTTCGACCACACAAAACCTCATCGTCATCATCCTCATCATCTATTATTATTATTATTATTAGGCCCGAGCGCCACAAGCTGGCGAGAGGCCTATTAATCTCGTAAGGCCGTGCGAAGCACGGCTGCGAAAGTGCGCACGTAGTGCGCACAAAATCGAGCGCGAAGCGCTCGCCCACTTCCAAACACTCACTAACGCACTCCTCCACTCATGCACGCCCCGTGCATACTAATTAGTTGTAGGAAAATGGAACATTACCGTTGTAAACGGGCGAAGCCCGTGCAAAAGTTCGCACTAAACGAGCACTTTACATTGGGATGACGACCGCTTCGCGGTCGTCATCCCCATATAAAGCACTCATTTGCGCTAAGTAGCTCACGAATACGTTCCCCATCTCTTGCATGTTCCGTGCATATAAGCATGTAATGCAAAAATTGAACATTATTACTGTATAGAGGGCCAAAAACACAAAGTGGGCGGAGCCCACACAAAATTAACGAAAGTACCCGTCAGTGACCAGGGACCCACACCATGAGGTAGGAAAGCGCGAGCGCTTTCCGAAAATGTATAGTTTATGATATTTGAAAAATGGGAAACATTGTTTTCGCATCGGAATATTATTCTTTCTTTCTTTCTTCTTCTTCTTCTCGGGACCAACCCCCCTATTTTTCACCCAGTGAACATTGACGAAAAGTCACAAAAATTTGCACGCCTCTAAAAATCGTGCCTCTCTACATTCTGGCTATTTCCCTTTTCTAAAATTAAAAAAATTGGCGCGTCAGCGCCCCCAAATGTACCAAAAATGCATTGAGAGATGGGAAATGACCCAAAAAAAATCTGATCGTAGAATCATGAAATTTGGCGCAGAGGTATATGGTGACAAGAGAAGTAAAAAATATTATTACGGCAACGCCGTCCGCCCAACCAAATGTCAGCCATATTGCTTCAAAAATGGCTAAACATGACTTCGGAGTTTTTCCAAACGTCGTACTTTTACGAACTCCTCCCAGGGCGTTGGCCCTAAAAAGCTGAAATTTGGTGAAAATGCTACTGAGGAGTGGGACATCAAAAGTTATCCAAATTACATTGATACCTCTCACGGTCTCTGTGCGGCGAAGCCGCAAACTGTAGCTAGAATTTCAGAAATCTCCCATATTTAAAATTTCTGCCGTTTGCGCAGATAAAGTCCGAATTGCGTCAAATTAGAATCAGTTGTTAAACTCTTTGCCCTAAACCTACTTGAAGTGAAATAAATTCATTTGGCGCCACAGCGCCCCCTACAGATTTTATATGGAGGTTAAATGTTTAGTTTTGCGAAATTATATGAAATTTGACACACAACTCAATTTTAGCATCCCCATCAAAAAAGTCAATGACTCATGTCATAATTGTTATGGCGTTGCCGTAACGATGACCGAAACCTTTCATGTTATTCCAATGGGGAAATCGCCAGAACATGTTTACACTTTAGACTTTCACAAACTCCTCCCAGGGCGTCAGCCCTATTAACCTGAAATTTGGTGAGACTCATCTTCAAGACCATCAAAAGTTATCCACATTTTCATTCAAAGAGTCACGGTGTCTGTGCGGCAAAGCCGCACATTTTGCCAAGAATTCAAAATAAAATTGCTTTTTGATGGTAAAACAAAGGGGAGAAGATGTGACAGCGTCACAGATTCAGCAGTAGGCGTAATAAAAGGACAATTGGGGCGCGTTAGCGCCCCCTCCTCTTGCGGCGTGGCGGCGGTGTGGCGGCGGCGTGGCGGCGGCGTGGCGAGGGCCGATCATTGCCGCTTGCGGCTATATTTATTATTATTATTATTATTATTATATCATTATTATTATTATTGTTATTATTATTATATCATTATTATTATTATTTTATTATTATTATATCATTATCATTAGTATTATATCATTATCAATATTATTATTATTATTATTATTCACCATAGCAAGTTCCTATGTTTGTGAATTCTGTTCATTGACACTCGCAATAAAACTTTTCTGATTATTAATATTGGCCTATATCAAATACCACATATTTGCACATACCAAAGTAACATTATTAAAACACATTGACAAAAACAAAAAGGCAAACAAACATAACCAATTGCACAACTCAAAAGAGACTTAAAAGCATTCAGTGATATCAACAACTGACAAAATTACTGTTTGTGATAATACTTTTGAAAACAAAATAACATTCAGCATTAATGGCGATCCAGAGGAATAGTAAAAAAAAATAGAAACATCAATTCAAAACTTCTGTAGTTTAATTGCATAGAAATGTACATACATAAAAAAAGTTTTCCAAATAGTTTTGTTATATGAATAAGGCATGTTATGTGTAAAACAAAGACCAAAATTGCACACTTTTGGGATTTATACATTTGAAAAATGGATAGAGCCAGATCTTGCACACAGGTGTGTACACAGGTGTGCCTTAGGCTGGCCACATAAAAAGGACACTGAAATGTGAGATTAGTCAGTGTGTGGTGTGATCATTTGCCTCACCAAGTACAGAGTTGATCAGGTTGTAGGTCCACTCCTCTTCAATGACTCTGAAGTTATGCTAGAGATTGGCAGGCCGTATACCACGATCCAGAGCATCCCAAACCTGCTCAATGATGACATGTCTGGTGAGTGGGATGTCTTCACCTTCCAGGAAATGTGAACAGATCCCTGCAACATGGGGCAGTGCATTGTCATGCTGCAACATGAGACGATGGGCTCATGACATCTCTGCATTCATAATAAGTTGCACTTGTGTTTGTTGTCATAACATACACCTACCCACACCATAACCCCACTTATTTGTAGTTACAACAAATAAGTATCTGACTAAACTAGATCTTACTCAGAATTGGTATTTTATGCTTGTAAATGAGTTCTTGTACAAATTAAAATTAAGGGAAAATAAAAACGTAACTACAAAAACAAAAGTTTGATAGATTTTTATTTAGATTTTTGCTCAATCATTTTCTCCAACCCAAAAGACAATACACAGCATAAATTGAAAATATCCCATTTAATTGTTTACAGCATTGTATCTGTGATCATTATTCAGTCTGACATTCACACTCACCTTGAAAGTCATGGAACTGAGATTCATTTAGACTGGTCAAACCTGACTGAAAGGTCAAGGCCTCACCTTACACAAATAATAAATAATTACAAATCATATGTCCTATAGTATTGGGGAGTTAAGATTGTTTTTTTAATGCCGTTTTAACTGGGACCCGTGAGGAAAATTGTATGCTTTTACAAGCCCTTTGTTTGCATTTTAATTTAGGCTACTCCAGTTGTATAAAAACACCCAATTCATCTTTATTGGCTGGTGAGCTCTCTTACAAACATGACAGCAAGTACTACCTGACCAAGTAAGAGTACATGTTCTGTCCCATGAGGGTGTTGACAGATTCTGAACTTTCCTTGCACTTCAAAAAGTAGAAATGAGTATTTACACAGGATTTCACATGCAGCTCAGAAGCTGAAAGTTGAAATTGCAGCCATGTCTACTATTGATAAGACATGTCCTACAACATCCCCGTCCTCGTTGTCTTGTGTCTGGCGCACACACACGCACGCACAGAAGGCTACACTTCACACACTGGGCACACCATTGCTATTGGGTCCCACTTCTCTTCTTTGATTCAAGTTTCTGTGTCCAATGCACTTGTGACATGTCAATTCCATTGAACATGATTCACGGTAGTCTGATAAATTATGACAAACAAATATACTGGCTGAATAAGACAATAAATCAACACAAACAAAAACATTCGGATATAGAACAACGTATCTCTGTCCTGTCGGGACTTTTAAACAGCGCCTCCTTGTGGCTTTGATCTAATAGCAATGTTTACCATGGGATTGACGCCAGTGAAGCAGCTTGCAGCACTTCACTGAAGCTCTCCACATAGATTGAATGAACCTCTGGTACACGGAACTAATATTCTGCCGAGCAAAGCATCATTATTGTAAATCTAAAAACTGCAATGTTCAAACAAGAGCCTTGGTGTATAATATTAAGTTTCAGATCAAAAAAGGGGAAACTATCAACTTAAGTGTGAAATGCGAAAAATCTGTTTAAAAAAGAAAGATACAATCGGATGCCATAAAAGGCCTCAGCTGCAAGTCAAAATCCCATACAGAAAGTTTATAAATATCATAAGGTGCAACTTGGTATATTTTTAAGTTTGGGTAACTTATTAAAATATGCCAAAGAAAAATGAAAGATAAAACACATGCCAGAAAAACAGGACTAAGATCAAGTTCCACTTCTGCATCTGTGCATCACTGTGTGCAGGTTTTTCAGTAGTACAGACCGATATTCACATATCTACTGTTGACAGAGATTCTGACCCATGTCAACACCCAAAAAGCCCCCCTCAAAGCTGACTGACACAATCATCTCTGTGACAGAAATTAAGAGGACACATTCTTTCATGAATGAAGTATGGCGAGAATAGTGGATCTAATGCAGGTCAATTGCATCTTTCCGTTAAAATTTTTTGTACACATATGCATACAATTAAATTTCTGGTCTAAATCTTTTGTTTTATTAACTTGATCAGCTTTTGTTTGTAACTATATACAATATACAGGCAGATCATATATTTTACAATAAGAGCAATGATACATGGAGGTCTTTGGAGACCAACGCTGACTAGATGTATTTAGTTATTTACAAGGTCAATAATTGGATTATTTAGAAAATGAAAAATGATAATGAAAAAAAGGGTGATGGTACAAGAGACAAAATTTAGATAGTACAAGAGATCATTGGAAAAATCTCCATATGTACAGAACAAGCCAGAGAATCTTTCAGCAACAAAAGTGAATCTCCATATACATACATAGCTCAAAATATATTCAAAGCTATAAGTCTTAACGATTTGGTCACAAGTTAAACAGTGAAGCATAGGGAAAAGTACCCCACAAACATCTGCTGATACCCAATCACCATCACGGCGCTACTAAGCGTGTCAAGTGATGAGTACAACATCACTCATGCAAATGCTCCCATTTCATTTTCAAAGCTCATTCCAACGCCAAAACAAGATTGAGAGATATAAAGAATACTGTCCCAGACAGTATAGACAGGATTCTAATTTGTATTCTTCGTCATGCGCAATCACCACAACCAGTACCAAAGTACCAGTGGGAGTATTATTACTGATTATAAATTATAGCTGCCAAGAAATCCAGATTTTATTTTTGATTTAATGATTTGATTTCTCCAGGACACAGTTTTAGAATTTATGAAGAACATACATTGGGACTTATGAGCTATAATTTTTAGCCTATAGAAATTCATTTTATGTAAAAATCCTTTAGCATTAGCAAATTAAAAAAAGTATGATAACCTTTAAAGCTGCACAACAACCTCAGATTCAGACAGCATTTAAGATGTACAAACAAAGAGTTTTATCCACCCAAGTCAGAAAGGCACATCACTTTGATATCAGGCATAAATAATTAAGTCACTCGACTAAAGAAAAACATAAATCAAAATAGTAGTGCCAATAGGGTGAGGCCCCCCGGGAGAGGAGACCGTTATGAAGATTAATAGAGGAAAAGCATTCAGTGCATGGCAACTACATTCAAAACTAACATGTATGTGCATGGTGACTAAGTTAAAGTTGGACTATTTGCGATCTAAATATAACATTTAAATGCAAATTAGGACGTGAGGACCAAGTTTTGGACAGGTTCAATGCAGAAACTTTGCAACATTTTAATTTATTAGACCCCTGAAGCTAAAAATAACCACCAGATGAATTCTATTGGTTAACATCACATGACAGAAGTTATGTAATTTCTGTGGCCTATTTAAAATATAAAATATGCTCATAGATTACTAAGATGCTTAAAACCTAGAGGTTTATGGTAACATCTGGGAGTTTAGCCACCACAGAGACATGTGCCTTCAGGTCAAACACTGATAGCAAACAGAAACATTCATCTCTGAACAGTGTTGATGACTGAATCTAATAAAGCATACAATTGACTGAACTGATACTATTGGATACTACTCTTGAAAAGTGAGTGCCGCAAATATGATCTGTGAAGATAAACCGTGAAATACATGACGAAAAATAACACACAAGAGCAGTACATTGATATGTTTTCCGAATTGTTCTCTATAAGATCTTCATAACATCCAGATTTTTCTCCTGTGTTAGATGCTCTGCTGCTTCCCATGCAACTTGAGGGCAGCGGTCTGTGTGTGTCACAGGGGGGTCCGTTGGAAGAAGGAGGGAAGTGAAAAGAAAATAGTTTTCAAAGTTCCCATAAAGGGGCTTTTAAGAACCAAAGGCAATAATCACTGCCACGACTGAGGTGGGAAGTTGTTCACCTCAGCCAGGTCTTGCACAGGCGAGCCTTTGTGGGTGTAGGTTAACTTGATCCTCATTCGTAGGTGTTGCTGAAATGTGGTGGGATTAAATAATCAGGTTTAGAAAGAGGAACGCAAATTGTTGTAATGAACCTGAAAAGTAAAGCTAGACATTACACTCACCTTCTGTGGATTGAGAACTCTGATGACCTGTGTTACTGTTCCCTGGTTTAGCGCCGGGACAACATTACTACTGGGCGATAGGAGCTGCAGCTGGAATGTCTAATAGACAGGGACAAAACACTCATTAGAGGAGACGTTTAAGTGGAAACGAGCCAAATAAAGGTACTTATACATTTACCATGAGGTGACTGCTTGCTTACCTTTGGTACTGCAGCTTGAAAAACAAAGTCTGTCATTTCTGCCTCTGTTGAGTTGGAAGCATGAATGGTGATGACTGCAACGTTTGGATTGGGGTTAGCTCTTTCAAAGGTGAAGTCTATCTTCAAACCATTCTTGTTGTATGCCGTCATGGGAGGGATACCTTTGCAAATGCAAAATCAAACCATGAAGAGCATATCAAACACATTTTTTACAGAGCGAGTAAATGACTAAAAGACCCTCACCTGCAGCCGCAATATCATTGAAAAGGGGCGGTGAGGAAAGGCCATCTAGAAGGAAAGGGGGCTGGGAGACCGGGACAGTGGGAGCAGGAGGCGCTGAATTGCCTACTCAATGACAAACAAGAACAGGGTTTAGGACAGATGGAAAATCCACAATTTTAGGAGGAAGATTGAGCATTAATTTACCACTTAGTGAGAGATCCCCGAGCAAATCAAGAAGCTCTCCACCTGCTGAAGCTGGTTTTGTGGGTAGTGTTGTCTGAATTACTGGGACATCATTACCACCTAGCAGATCTAATAAATCATTTGCCTGAAAGGAAAAGGGGATATGTTTTTGTTATTCATTTAGTATATGTATTCTTGGCCATTCAAACTTCTTTGACATACCTGGTTGGTGTGCTGTGTAACTGGGGGTGGATGTTTGGGCTCTACAACAGAAGGCTCCGTCTCTCCATTGGTCTGTACAATCTCGGTTGGGCCGTTTGTGGAGGTTTTCTCCATGATGGGCATTCGCTCTAGTAAAGCCGGCCTTAAAGAGATAGATATTAAAGTAGGTATGAAACCTGGACGTAGTGTAGCAAATAATAACTTTAAGTAAGTTGCAGTAATGCATAAATAAAACAAAAAACGCATTACCTCATGTGGTCATATTTTTTAAAAAGTGCATTATATTCCACGGCTCTCTGTTGCAGCTCAACATCAATGCTACTTCCATATATTGACACCACCTTCTTGATTCGGCTGAAAAAATATACAATATAATATAATTACAGCGCGTTCAGTAAAAGGAATGGATGGATTGGTGTTACTTACTTTACACTGCTGAAGCGCGTAGACAGCTTCATGATGGCAGTAAGAGCATAACCCCGAGTTACAGGAGTCGATAGATTAGACACAAGAAGTCCTTCCAGCACATCCAGAACTTCATCTTCAGTCACCTGAATTCAGACCAACACAAGTATGATTAGTCCAGATGTTGGAGAAGAATCCGAAAAGGTTTATTGTCAGTGAACAAAATTCACAGGCCAGGAACTTGCTTTTGTGATTCGGTGCAACATACAACAATGAAGCAAAATATATAAAATGCATTAGGCATGCGTTAAAGAAAAAACAATTTCAATTTACTAATAAGAGAACACCTAGTAGACTAGAATTGTTTGTATAGTGCAATATGAATGTTGTAGAAGAACAATGATATGAACCCCACACTTTCCAGTTAGACATGCTCAACTTAGCAATTAAAAACCCCAAAAACAGATACCTGGATCGGCTCCTCTTCCTCACATTGTCCAGATACAAGCAGATCTCCATATTCTCCTATGCACCACGATGCCACCTGCACTAGAGGTTGCTGCAGAACACAAAATACTGATCACCTCCACAACATATGGGACAATGTGCTTCATTTGAAACAGAACAGATCTTTACCTGTGAAATGTCATCCAACAGTGCCTTATAGAGTCTCTGGACTGTGTAGGCGTGCATCTCAACACTGTTGGTAATCAACTGGATGAGGTTGGGAACGGAGTCATCTCGGACGTAGCTCCCAGCCTGAAGCCAGAAAGTCAAATGTTAACACCAAGAGGCGGATAGATTTATGAACTGTATAGTTGGGCTTACTGTGGTCAGAACCCTCATAATCGTGTCTATGTGCCATCGTTTGGATGGAGCATACCTTAAAAAAACACACAAAGAAAAACAAGGCAGACATAAAACTTAAGTTAAAAAAATTAAGTGTCGATTTAATCACATCTTTATTCTTGAAATGCTGTCAGAAAATGTAAGTTTCAGCACTGAGTCTCAGACGATGGATCACTCTTTTTTTCATCATACAGCATTTGTAGGAAACATTTAACGATTAACAGACATGTTTTAAAAAATCTAATTTAAATATTTACACTGTATTAGCCTATGTAATAATGCTGCCTTCATGTGCAATGAAGATTATATTTTTTAGATAAGCATTGGAAATTGAAAGTATGTTTCTGTTGTAAAAAAAATAATCTTGAAAAATATACAGTAGACAGTTTTTGATTTAAGCTATGAATGCTGCGTTAATATGCAGAAACAAAACCATAAAATATAAGTGCAAGAAATTCATTCACACCCTGCGATACATGCAATTAAACAACGTTCGACCAGTTGTCCTACTAAACAGTTTAGACACGTTTCCTCCATCTAACTTTAGTGTAAGAGGTTTAAAAGAGGAGGAGAGACAGAGTGTGATCAGAGTGAGGAGAGACTGTCGCTGCTGCTGTTACAGGATGACGACACTTTAGTCTGAGCAATAATCTAAGTAAAACCGGAATCAGAAAGTATAAAGAAGAACAATATTTCTTTGATAATATATATATAAAAAAAGTTTAAAAACAACCTATAGAAAACATTGGCATTGGCCTAAAATGTCCATATCTGTGCACCACTTCCCAAAACGTATGGTGATAGTTTTCCTCCTGGCAACCACAGTTTCTCTAGCAGGTAGTGTTTCCTTGTGAGCAATGGGCATTTCGACATAGTGATATGAAAATGACATCAGAACTCCCTCCAAACATGTGACTTTGTGGTTCTCATTTGAGATGTACAAATATTTTCCCATTCTTGGTCAGTCAAAAGAAAAATACCTTCTCTTTCCCATTTCTTTTTAATATATTTAGTAGAGTGGCTGTCCAGATTATTAATGCAGTTGTAAATTTAAATTAGTATTCCCCTTGAACGTAATCGATAAATAATGAATTAAAGGCGTAATGGGCGATTTTTTGCCGATTTGAGAACTCAAGCGGATTTGCGCATGTGCACTCCCCCCGTGCGGACCTACACAACAGCCTCGCGGTTAAACGTGCGTATGTTTATTAGCGCGATGGATCGCATCTCTCGTCTCCCGTAGATTTCCATCTCTTCGAGCCAGCTCGAACTGTCTTTCTCGGTCTTAATTTTGTCCTATACACTGAGGGAACTACATTATGATAGATCCATGCGCTTAGACGCAGGGAAACGTGCTGCTCTCCTGGGGACACGTGCTGCTCTCCTGGGGACACGTGCTGCTCTCCTGGGGACGAGCCAGAACGAGGCTGCAGGTGAGCGGTAGGTGCGTTCTATGATTGATACGTGGCAGGACTAATCGGCCGTCCACGCCACGACGAAATGAGACTCAGATTTGGGACAAAAAATTATCCATTACGCCTGTAACAAAAATGTGGTGGTTGTTGCCTTGTTTACTTTTTTCATTATAATAACTTTTCATTTGTACGTATTAAAGTCCTGTTTCTCAGAGCAAAATTATTCTTCAAATATATAAAAACTTGATTTGATTTTCTTTAACAATCTGGTAAAAAAACATTTAAACCTTTGAATGCAGACCTTGAATCTCAGGTTGGTGCTGTTAAGTGTAAGACTTTGGTCATAAGGCAACCAGTATAGGATTTTAACATCTTTGTTTAGTTTGTATGTTTTGATTATACACAGGGATTCTCAATCATCTGCAATTTTCAACTTGAAAAAATGGTGCGATTCCCATTGCAAATAAAAGGCAGCACGAATACAGAATTACTTGTTGTACATACTTTTCTGCAGCTAGAAAGACTCCTGATGCACAGTCTGCTTTAAATTCTGGGTCACAGGAATCCAGAAAGTACAACAGTTCCTTCATCATTCCTCTGATGTTGTTGCCATTGACAAGAGCAAAGCTCAGCTCCATTGCACGCCTAGAAATAGAGCCACGAGACAAATCTTGCGATCAATACATCAAGCTCATTTTAACCAACTACAGTAATCATTTACCTCTTAATCGACACATCCAGGTCTTTCAAACAATCAACAATAGTACTCCGATGCCTCTGCACTGCGTTATGGTCTGTCTGTACCGTCTTCAGTAGAGAGGTCAATGCCACATATCTATAAAATATTGACGCCAGCTTGAATAAGTGTGGACTCAAAAAAATGCATCACTTAAGTACAAAAATCTAACCTTATATTTTTGTCATTGTTTAAAAGGAAGCGACCTAAAATGTTAATGGCCAAGACCTGTAAATAGATCGAAAATTTACAGATGAGAGCAGATATTACATTGATTTTTTAACTTTTTGGAATAATAAACTCACTCGTAGTCCACTTTCAGACTTTATGTCCATTATGGTCAATACAGTCTCATACAGGATGGCATTTCCGACATTTTTACTCGTCTCTGTGTTTGTTGCGACCTGTAACACACCATTTGTTATGCCAAAACATACAGTGGTTGAATTGGTTCATTTTTGTTAAAAAAAAAAAAAAAAAAAAAAAAAAAAAAAGGTACCTGTGCAAGAATGTCGTTCATTGCTTCACTAGAGTCATCATCGCTTTTGCCCAAAATTCGTAGAAGTCTTAATATCCGCACCTGTTCACACCAAGATTCAGAACAATGAGGCTTTTGTTTGACAACGGCAGAGACTTGACACATGAGCTAAGCCTTACCTGGAGGAAAGGGTCGCTTATGCCTGACACATCATGCTCAGGAGAGTACCCGGACATGATTAGGTTCTTCAAGATCCTCACCAACTGTGGAACCAGCTGATCAAAATATTAAGAGAAAAATAAACGACGGTGAGCATTTTATCATGCATCAAACATTAATGCTGTATTGATAAGAGTTTGATGATTTTATTGTGACACACATTGACCCCAACAAACATTAGAATCTTATAGTCTGCACAAATAAATAATGGAGTATATTCTGTCTAACCGCAAATGCATAATTTATACAAATTTTACATACCGTACAATTTATACGGATACAAAAGATTAATAACCTATTTAAGTCCCTAAATTAAACACGCACACAAATGGAGGTCCATAAATAAGTATTTTCCAGTGAGGGGTGCAGGACAGACAGATAAAGTTATCCTGTTTGGGCTGTGAGTCTTACTCTACTCTATTGTGCCCAACTGCCCAGTGCCCATATAGTTTAGACTGTGTGGTAGTGCCATATGGGCCTATATTTACACAGACACCATTGTGACCAAATTAGCTCAAATAAGGAAAATAAAACACACAAACTGTGAGGAATGTGTCAGACAAAATCCAGTATTGGATATTTGACTCGGTACAGTGATGAATAATGATCACTTAAGGTTTATAAAATCAAGGAAAACAATATGACAAAACAAAAAGATTTACATTTGAGGTGACTGACAATTACTATTTACAGCATGCACCAGCTATGAGATCAGAATGTACTCTTACCTTCTCATTCTAACACAATGCAGGAATTGTAACAAAGACAAATGACAGAAAAAATATGAGGGAGATGTTAGGGAGGGGAAGTCATTCACTTTCAGAAAGCTAAAATATGTTGAGCTCATGACCATGAGGGGGGCACCTCTGAGCGCGGTTACACCTAGAGAAAAAAAGGCAGCAGCAGAACAGCCAAAGCAGTACACACAAAGTAGACAGAGTTCAAGATTGAAATGTGGTGTGGCATGTGGAGCTGTGTGTTTACTTAGCGATAAGATAATGTATAATGTGCAAAGGGAAATGAGATGTCATGTGTGAGCTTTAGACAAAAGCATGTGGAAAAATCTCTGTACCTTTCTGAAGTGGGCCAGCATATCTGGACTTCTCTCACACATCTCAGTGAGGAGAACAACTGATGTATGGAGAACACCTAAACAACAACCAGAACAGAGACCATTACAAATAAGAAGGCACATGGAAATGAGTTTTGTAGCTGAAGTATGTGGTGAAGACGATTTCTGTTCTCTTGAGTCCCAGGTCACTGTACGTTGTTCTTTACACTTAAAAACTGATCATTTTGTGGGGCCAAAATAAGTGAATAGATTAATTGCAACTAATCATAACCTAATTTAGAAATCAAGAAGTAGTTTCCTGAACCATACGGTTTAAGGTTAACCTTTGTTGTCCCCATTGGAAAATGTGTCCGCTGCAACCATAAAACTGAAGGGTAAATTTAATTACATCTTTATGCTAAAAAATGCTGTCAGACTATTTAAGTGTCAGCACTGCGTCTCAGACGATGGATCACTCTTTTTTTCATCATACAGCATTTTTAGGCAACGTTTGTGCAGATTTAGATTAAAAAATGACTTGTATTTCAAATCAGATTTAAACTAATTGCATTTTATTTATTTAATTGCATGCAGCAATGCTGCATTCGTGTGCCATGTAGAAAACTGAGCCTCTGGGGCACCCGTCAGGAACAGTGGGCATCGCAGTGCCCGGGGACGCATCTCTAGAGCGAGGCTTGGTCAGGACCTAAGCTGGACTTCTTTACCTCCTGTGCATGTTTTGGGTTGATGGAGGGAAACCGGAGTGCCCTGAGGAAACCCATCCAGACACAAGGAGCAAACTCTGCACAGAAAGGCCCCTGTGGCCCGGCAGTCAAGGTGGGAACTCTGAGGCATGTTTGCTGGCCAACAATACTCAAAAAGGACACATGTTTTTTTTGTTTTTTTTAAATAAAATAAACAGTGACTTGGTGGCTTTAAATAGCTTCTGACTGTAAGCATCTCCTGGTTCTAAATTCAGCAGAGCACTTTCTGATGTAGAGCAGTGTCACTCTTAAGGCAGCCTCAGCAAGTAGCATTAATCAAATCTGTGCCAATAAAACTCCATGTACTGGTAAATATTTTGATATATAAATAAAAGGAATAGCTAGGAAAAAATGTGCAGTAGTGAATTGATTCAAACATTCATGCAGATGATTTCATGAATTGTATGCAAACGAATTGAAAGAAGAGTTTTCTTTTTGTGCAAAAGAACTTAAAAATTAAAAAGAACAAAAAGGGGAGGACATTGCAGAGTGGTGAGAAAATAATTTAAATTTATTTTTTCAGCCAGAGGGTATCTCCTAACAAAACATTTGCACTAACCATGGTTTTTCTCGCTGAGCAGGTTTTTTGTGGCTGGAAGGAACATTTCCATAAGTTCTGGAACTTTTCTTATGACGTGAACCGCACACAAAGCCGCCTGCAATTAGATTTAATGGCCAGAAGTCAGTCGTGAACATGTCCAGAGTGTGTTTTCTTTCAGTGCGAGGCTGAATAAAAATGATTCATACCTTTTTTCTCAAGTATGAGTTGGATGTTTTTAGCAGCTTCTCCACTTCACCAGCCAAATCCCGACACATCTCTGATGAGCCCATGCAGCCCAGTGTACACAAGGCTAGGCCCTGGACATACTGTGTGCTGTGATTTAAGTCACTGAAGAGAGAAGGCAGAACAGTAAGCAGCAAAGACAGTGTACGATGTCATCCTCTAGTTCTAAGATGTACCCACTTTTTAATGCAATTTGTCATTAGTAGATGAACATCCTGCCTCTCATCCAACAGCAGCATAGCACCTAAATAACCTATTCGTTTGTCTGTGAACTTTTGGGATGCAATCAGCTTCAGGCACTCCAGCTGAAAGAAAGGACAACAGTTTACCGTACAATGTGTAAAAGCTGTTTATTTGTACATATGAACAGTGAATACACATACCTGTCCAAAGTGTGCTGGGTAGCCCAACATATGCATATACAGTAGCTTGGCCACATTCCTGCAACGATAGGTATTATCTTCCTCTCGGAAAGAGGACCGTATAGCAGCACACTCTTTCTGGATCATCTCTCGCTCCTCTGCCTGGGTTCGTGCTGTCCGGATTGTCCGGATCAGCTCCCGCAGTCTGATCGGAGCTGGCATTCTCTGAGAAAATAAAAAGTCAGTTAATAACTGATAACAAATTTAAGAGTTCAGGTTAGACTCAAGCCTCAATTACGCGGAAAAACTGAACGCAACTTATAAATCAATTTTGTCAAATTTAGACCCAAATGGGATGTTTGAAAACTAGAGGACAAATATTATGTTAGTGTGCAGACAGTTTTATTTGCACTCGTCTCTTTTTTGTTTTCAATAGTTTTGTGATTTCAAATGCATTTTTTCTGTTGTGTGAAGCACTTTGAATAGCCTGGTGTACAAATTGTGCTCTACATATAAACTTGCCTTGCCTATGAAAGTGTATGTGAGAATGGTTCATTGGTGATTAGCACTTTCAGGATGCAAAAGAAGTTGAAATTAAAAATAAATGTGACCATTTACAACTGATGATGTAATTTAATGAATTTGCTTTCTCAGAAATCGGAGAGATACTGTTAAATGTTCCAAAACTCCAACAGATTGAAAGAACAGGCAAGTTACAGAAAGACCGGTAACATTAGGGATGAATAAAAGAATGACAAAACTGATCAAGACTTCACAGTGCATTGTAAACACATCAAAGTGCATTTACATTTTGAGAAAAGTATTGTGGCCTTTCAGAACATACAACATGAAGTAAAAAGGTACACATGTGTCCATTTACAGAGGGGGAAAAGCATTGCAATTGTATCAGGGTTTATTTATGTCCAGCCTTTTAAGCAAACTCTGACAGCATCTATTTTTACACTGTAACCAACAGCCAATATCCTTTTCAAATGAGATGAATAAAAACATTTTAAATAGGTACCATCTGTCGGGTTGAGTGAGGCGCCACATTTTGATGTTTAAAGAGGTGATATATAATTAATGCTAAATTTGAGGGCCCAAAAAACAGGAGACGGTGAAGCACAGAAATGGCCAGGTCACACAATCAGGTAAAAACATATGATTCAATTAAGGATTTTTGATTTGTCTTCATCAAATAGTTTAATACAGATAGTGATCAAATATACAGCTAAAATACATCATTTGTTGATTTCTGTAATAGGAATAGGGTTATCAAAAAATTAATTGAGACAATAATTATATAACGATGGCAAAGTTTGACCTTTCCTGAATGCTTTTGAACTGGCACAGAGCTTTTACAGAACTAGTACAAGACCACTAGGCCTGTAGTCGACTAAAGACGGGTTAGACGGAAAACAAAAAGAGGGCGAAACATGGCACTGACAAAAGCTCTCAAAATTAGGATCTTGCATAATAATAAATAAGTAAACGACATGTTCATGAGTGGAAAGGCAGATTATCTGTTCTGCCACTCCTAAAACTCCAGCTGACTCACTCAATGCAAATAACATATTTTGTCAATTAATAAAATTAACAATGAATCAACTAAAGAACTATAGTCCTAAATAACACATGGTAATAATATTAAAGAAACGTGTGACAACACTAAATGAGAATGGCAATGGTGAATTTCAATATAAATTTTACTCATAATGCATATGTGTTCATGTACTATAACAACAAGCTTTGCCTCTCTTGAGGTTTGAGCAGTCAGCCTACATTTGCTTAAGGACACTTGACAACCAACCAGCAACAAGCCACACCTTTTTACAACCAAAGGGGAAACCAAGCATTTTACAAAGAAAGTGTGTCCATAGTCATAAACAATGCAATTGAATTACTAAACTGCCAATAAAACGCCTAATGTTAATAAACGTGTTGTTGGTGCCAACTGGTAACCTTTACCAAACTGTGCTGTGGAAGGCAAATATAATATTTGAAAGTCACATTTGATATTTCCATGTTTGTTTTCTACATAAGTTTGTCCCAATGTGGTGAGGAGAACAAGATGAGCCGATGTGACTCAGAAACTTAACATCTTGAGGGCTTAGTACTTTATTTCATTCATTGCAGGCAACATACCGGTCAGTCACTGAAGAACTGAGGTGAGCAGGCACAAATGTGTTTTTCCTCAAATCTACAATGTCATCAAGCGGACCACCAAAAGAGGGATTGCAAACGAACAGAAACAGTAAAGTTGTAAATGTATTACACCCAAATGGGTCAATGATTGTCTCACTTCAATGTCAGCTGACTTCCTTAACCTGTTACACCGTATTTCTAAGAAAATAGCGCTAATAATTGCGTTAAAGGGCCTTAGTGGATTAAGAGCGAGTACGGACATACACCCAATATAGAAAATAATAACACATAGCCATTTATAGCGGTTAGATTGAATTTAAAAAAGTAGTCTACGTCCACACTTCATGCTAGCCTCAGTTAGCTTTGAGGTGTGCAAATGCTGACGTGCGAGTGCACAAACTGTCAAATGACAGCAGACATAATATTTTAAATTTCAATATCCTGCAAACTACAAAAGTGACGTACACTAGGGTCAACATAAAATACCAAAGTAAGCAAAAGACCTACACGAGTTATTTTCTTAAGTAATCCAAAGTACGAGCCAATGTAATAGCACTAGTTACACGTTAGGTTTTCGATATTTTTTAATCAATAAACATATATTAGTCTACTACTAAGCAACGTTGCTTTAAATGTTGGGAGTCGTAATTAAACTAAAAACCTTTGCGAAGTGGATATGACACCTAAACCTGTTCATGATGCCGTTTCGGCCTCCTATAAGCATAGGGATTACAAGCTAGCCTTTCCACTGAGACATTAGCTAACCTAATCAGTGCTTTAGTTATGTCAACGCAAGTCTATCACTGCAGGAAAAGTACAGGTGAAAAGTATCATTCCATTATATGTATACTTTATCTTAAGAGTTGTCATAGCTGTTAAGGATCTGCACATATTGACTGACTCTACCGGGCTCCACATCCCTAGCACAGCAGATACTTAACCGTGAGACTACAGCACTAATGCTAAGCTAAGTTGCTAATGCTAAGTTAGCCGCTGTCAGGCACAACCCCGGTCCACTCTGAACTGCGACTTCCTAAGCAGCGCCCCAGTTAGTGTTGTCAGCGTAACTGTGCACCAAATATCCAAAGTGACTTAGGTTACAGAGTGTTTCTGAGCAAATGACTTACTTACAGGCCGAAATGATGCCAGATAATAGCAGGAATCGTCTCTATTAGCAGTGGAAGGAGGAACACACTAGACATGCAAAATGGTGGCTACACCAGCCTCAGCACATCTACCGCAGGCGGAAGGTTACAGGTCTGTGAAAGAAGTGCGGAGCTGCTGCGGAGCTGAAGTTTGTCATCGATGTGACCAGCAAAGCCCCCAAACGCCTCTGTGGGACCCTCGATGTGCTGAACGCTGTCTCTCCCGGTGACAGGACGTGATTCTGCTGCTCATTGAGCAACATGGGTAAGATCAGGAAACGTATTTTGTTTTTGTGCGAATGTAACGTCAGCTGATTGTGTTGCCAGGCTAAAACCGGGGTTTACTCATAGATGTACTAGCGTTAATATAGATATACATCGTAGTCTTTGGCTTCCCAAAGCTATACGCTTACTCTAAATGGCTAACGAGAACACTGTAACAACATCGATGTAAAATGCATAGTGTATGCAGGTTTGACTGGCGTATTTTCATCGAATGGGTTATTTTTAATATTCCAAATTGCCATATTGCCCAACAACCGCTAACGATGATATTGTCTAATGTAACTGTAAACATCAAAATGATGAGACGGAGTATTTTATCCTGACCCAGCGGAAGAATACGTTTTACCTCGTCAACGTCGTGTTGCGGTTCGTTTACTCGTGGCGCCAGTGATGACGAATCCAATATGTGCTCTTCACGCATATAGCGCCCCTAGAGGTGACTTTGCGTAAACATGGAATGTGACACTGCAAATGTGGACAATATAATGGAAAATGAACACATACATTTATATGGATAAAAATATTTATTTTAATAACAGGCACGCATAATTAAATACGTCTAATAAAAATAGACCTGGTCTCAATGCAAAATATACAATATGGACAGGATAACCAAAACAACAGCGAGTTATTTTTAAGGTGATTTGCTGGTGTGTGACATGTTCCTTAGTCCAACAGCAGAGTAGAAGTAATAGTTTTTGTGGCGACAGGTTTTGGTCTGTGCTGATCGTCGCCTCCTGCCCGAGGGGTGTGCCTAAATAGACAAGGGTAAGAAGGCTCGATCCGACCTACTCGTCCCAGAGTCTTGGAGACGTACAGGTCCTGCAGATATGGAAGTCTGCAGCCTCTTAACTTCTCAGCAGAGCGCACAAGTGCAGTAGTCTGTGTTTGTCCCTGGCTGTGGCTCCTAGGTCTGGGAATCACAGGGTCCCTCACGATTCAATGTGATTCACAATACGATGATATCACCATTTTGCAATACATGCGATTATCGATGTATTGAATCAGAATCAGAAAGGGGTTTATTGCCATTTATTGATGAACAAAAAATCACAGATATAGGAACTTGTCCTGGTGGTTCGGTGCAACACAAACGACAGACATTGAACACATTGCTCATGATATTCTACGATATCACTATTTTTGAAAGAAACCAATATATTTTAACAACAGTTACACCACGACCTGCACAAACTAAAAATTAAATACACAATTTTTAATAATGAAAACAGTCAAAATGTCAAATATTTTGCGTAAACAAGTTTCCTTTCTTTAAACAAGCAACAAAATTGCAGCGCGGTCTCAAAATAATTTGAGAAATTATAACAAAAATTACTCATGGCAATATCGATACAGCAGCCCACAATATTGGTACCGTATCACCAAATTTAGTATTACGATAATATTTCGATATTTAGCACATCACCTGGTGGCTACAGTGCCACACGGTAATGAAGGAGGTGAGGATGGACTCAATGATGGCTGTGAAGAACTCATGGTAGAACTACACCATCATCTGTGCTGGCAGATTCCTCAGCTGCCGCAAGAAGTACATCTTTGACTGGGCTTTTTTGATGAGGGTCGGCTACTACTTGAGGTCCTGGATAATTGTGGTGCACAGGAAAAAAGAAAAAAGAAGAGAACCTTTATTTGCCCCACAGTGGGGGGAAAAACACTTAGTATACCATCAGATGCGGTACAATGCAGTAAAAAATTCAAGAGAAACTATTAAAGAAATAACTATTGAAAATTTGACATAAAGCTCACTATTTTACTGTTTAACTAGAATATTAATATTAATATATGCATACCACTTTTGCATGGCTTGATGTAAGTTGCATAGACTTTTAAGTTGCATTTTTAATTAATTAAAATAGAATGACGTTTGGTTTGTCCATATCACGTCATATATATTAGACTAGTGTTTGTCCACTAGAGAGCACTAGGTTACAATTTTTCGATTTTAGGGCATGTAGTTAACACTTAGATCAGGGGCGTTACATATGTTACTTGCATGGGCAACTTACACTTGATAGAGTGTGAGTTTGGAGGTTTGTTTGGCCCCTCACAACTAGCGCGCATGTTGGAGCGCAGCTGAGCTCGTGCGTGGCTCCAGCGCGTGCACAGGGCGCAGAGCCCCCACTGCTCCGCAGGGTTTGCGGCACAGTCTGCTGAACCGAGGGATGGGAAACATGTGAACGCATGTGCGGGTGCAGCTTTTTTCTTTTTATTTAGGGTCCCAAGCGGGTCTGGACTGACCCTGGGCCCCCGTGATATTGATGGTCAGCCTCATTGTGCTCCGCGCAGCGAGAGTGGGCTCTCAGTGCGGATTACCCACGGGTTTGTGGGACCACTGCGGGAGTGGACATTACTATGTCCAGACGAAAACAGACCAACCCCTTCAAAGTGAACTGTAGGTAGCATATTTAATTTGCTCAATTCCGAGTTAAAAGCCTGTTAGGATGTGTTGTTGTTGGCCTAATGCAGTATAATCAAACATTACGATATCCAGTGGTCAACGGAGTGACTTTATTTCTTTCCTATATTGGCGAGTCTGTGAATGTTTAGCTTGATAATAATTACATGTGGGCTATTTTACACCATGTGCATTTCTAGGTTTATGATGCCTGTAGTCCAGAGTTTCAGATGAAGTAGTGCGATATAGTTTATCTAGTGTTTGTGTCTATTGCACTTGTGGTGAGTTTGAAAACTCTTGTTGTGTGTGAAGTACTTGTGGGTCTTCTAAACATAGTTACTTATTTCAATGGTGTTGAAATACTACTTTGTTTTACACATGCTGTAATCTCCACAAGGTAATGAGCTCATTTACCCCTTAAAGTGAAGGGGAAATCCATTGGATGTCCCAAAGTAGTGTTTTATGGTTTAAGACATGACTTTGTTGTAGGTCTATTTCAGGATTTAAGGTGGTATGTTTTGTTGTCTTGGTCTCCTTCAGATGGGGTCAAACCAGACAGACAGCGGGACAGTCCAGACAGGCTTGACACTCTCACAAAAACTCACAAGGAATTCCAGACAATGCCACAACAGCCCTCAGTCTTATTTGTGTGGCCACTTTAGTGTGACATTTTACCAGACATGAGGTGTAATGGAACTAGCTTGAATTGCAATACTGGAACAACTTTTAGACGTTACCTTCAAAACTTAAAAAGTTGTAACATTAAACAAAAACAAGAAAGTTGCAATTCCAACTAATGTCAAACTAATTTCCCTAATATGTTTGTTTCAAGCCTAACCCTAATTGCTTAAAAGTTTAGGGACAATCCATCTAAAATGTTAAAACGTCCTTGTTATGATTATCTTTCTATCTCACAATGAGTTTGTGCCAGAAACTTATTCCTTAACACCGCTTTTTGTTTTCTATTTCTTACATTAAATGTTTCCATCGAACATTCAGATTGACAATCACATTTATATTTTATTTCATCACTATACTACTAAATTTAACCTTTTAAAAAATGCAGCTGGAATTCATATATTGACGAATGCATAAACAATTATAAACACATCAATTGTTTTGTTTCATTTTCCTGCCTCGTTAAAAAAAAAAAAAAAAAAAACATGAAAATTAAAGTAAATTAAACACAAGTGGCCCAGCAATGCAGCAGTTTTAAATGGAAGTCAGTAGACTTCTTTCTATTATTAAATCTTTAATATCAATACTGCGATTTCAATTGAACAAATCATAAGATTGTTTTGCTGTAATTTATGACTGATCCTTCCTCACCATTTAAGCTCAAACCAGTGCAAAAACCAAAATGTCAAGGCAGGTTAATTTTAGGCATGCTTTTTGTCAATCTGCAGTAGCTACAAAACATACAAATTAAGCATTTTACGGAGCAGGAATATTAGTTCTTGTTCATTTTGCATTGGGTGGCCACTTATTCCCAGTGAGAGTGACCTGATGTCTGGCTCTGTCGCAGTCTGTCGATGGAGAGGCCTCTGTGTTTCCTGCAGATTCAGACGCTGTGTCTGTCTGTGCTTTTGAACGGGATAGTGGCTGTAAGCAGGAGGAGGGACCCCTATTGCGTGATGTTGGAGTTGAGTTTGTGCAGTCTATCTTTTGTGTGTTTTGTTTTGCGGGCCCCCCCTTTCCATACCACCCTTCCCTCTCCTTCTTGTGGCTGATGAGTTTGTCTCTTTGTCTGGATCCAGTCAGACACTGCGTCACCTCCTGCCTACAGACTCTCACAGAGCATAGACTGATAACATCACAGAGCCTGGGAGGAGCGAGGAGAGGCAGATGTATGGACCCTAGACACTAGAGGGGGATGGGGAGCCAATCACTGGCCTTGTGCTGTCAAACCATAGTTATATTATTGCACTGCCAGGGCGAACGAGAAGATGAGAAACACACTGCTTTCACTCACAAACTTCTAACTTCTCACACACGTTAAACTGGGCTCCAAGAATGCAATATTTCTGCGATATTTTATATCTATATCTATGACTTGCCTTCATTCAGTCAGACTGAATCAAAATAAAAACTTAATAGACCCAAAACCAAGGCTAAATTAAGGTGAATTGAGATTTAACGAGGAAAATAATTAGTAAAATCAGACCTTTTGTTACATTTTTGTTAAATTTTTCGTACAGCACATTTTTGTCAGAGGGAGGACCTTGATATTGTTATTGCGCTATTGATTATTGCCTTAGCCAATATTGTGATGGTGATACTGTAATGGGAAAATGTCATGCCATTCTATCTATGTTGTCATTGTTTGCAGATAATATGATAAGAAGGGTTCCTGATAAACATGGTCCGGCGCCTCTGTATCGTGCCAGTCATGCCTCAGGACATGGCTCAGGGGTCAGGTCACCTCCGAATGAGAAAGCTCGAATCTTTGGAGCGTGATGGTTGTTCTATCTCAATCGGAGCTTTGTGACAAATTACATTATCCTATAATTTATTGTACAAAATAGCACTGTTATTACAACTTCTGATACTCTTCTGGTACTTTTTTTTAATAAAAAATGCAAGCCTGGCCTGATATGCTTTTAACATTCGGTTTACATTCGGGTTACTTGCAATTGAGTTTGACTTTTTTTTGTTAATGTGAAAATCTGTAGAGGCCGCATAAAGCCGTTTCCTCCTCTTCTCTAGAGCAGAATGGTGTAGATTTGGCAGTGTTCAGATCTACTTTTGAGCAGAAAGGACAGAGGGCGAGCCAGGCTGTTTCTGTGTGTGGGTGGTACTCTGAGACATGATGCTGCTCGTAGAAAAGTCCAGGCTTCTTCGTGTCCCTTGGGACTGCAGCATACATATTTGTGGGATTATGCATTTAGTTTTATGTCATTGTTGAAAATGATGAGAGAGACAAACAGCCTCCATCACCTTGAGGAGCTCAAGGTGATGAGGATTGTTTTCGGAGTGACAAAGATAGATGAGTTTAAGAATCTGTAGAAAGAATCTGAATCTTTTTTATCTTTATCAGAGGGATAGTGATTATGTATAAGGTTATTTCCACCGGACAGAGGCCTAGATGAGCAAGCTATATAGATTTAGTGAGATACTAATGGTGAGTGGAAAGAGGAGATGGAAAAACATGTATTTGGATACTAGGATTACACTGAATTCAAACAGTATGCATTACATTACCTTTAACTTTTATGTTGTGATCTGTTTTGATACTACCAGTAATTGTATGTAATTGTTTGTCTTTGACTCCAGGGCCATTTCATCCAACAGGCATGACAGGTCTTCAGCACTCGATCAGCATGGACAGCCGTGAGGACTTCACAGAAGAGAGCGTATGCTGCAGCACCAACTCTCAAGAGCTCCAGGGCCAGGATAGCCTTTCAGGTACTGAGCCAGTCCAGAAGAAAGAGTGACGGAGCGTCCTGGGACTGTGGGGTGTTAGTGAGAGTAAGTCCTACTCTGCTCTGTTGTGCGTCTGTATTGATAGGGCTGTGTTTGCCCCCATAGAAGACAGTGACAGTGACCCAGACAACCACGAGGAGGATTTGTCATACACCACCTCTGCTGAAGACCCAATGAGCACCGAGAGAGCGCAGTGCCGCCTGCAAAGAGCAGGAGTAAAAGAGGTGTGTGTGTGTGTGTGTGTGTGTGTGTGTGTGTGTGTGTGTGTGTGTGTGTGTGTGTGTGTGTGTGTGTGTGTGTGTGTGTGTGTGTGTGTGTGTGTGTGTGTGTGTGTGTGTGTGTGTGTGTGTGTGTGTGTGTGTGTGTGTGTGTGTGTGTGTGTGTGTGTGTGTGTGTGTGTGTGTGTGTGTGTGTGTGTGTGTGTGTGTGTGTGTGTGTGTGTGTGTGTGTGTGTGTGTGTGTGTGTGTGTGTGTGTGTGTGTGTGTGTGTGTGTGTGTGTGTGTGTGTGTGTGTGTGTGTGTGTGTGTGGTACAAAGTGTAGTTTGAGCTGACTTTTTTTTTTTTACTTCAACTCACGTATATATGTTGGTCTTTTGTGTCATTCAGGAGAGTTTGGATGGTGGCGACCACAGCACCTTTGCATGTCCTCTCTGCTCATTGGACTTTAGCAGCCCTGAAAAACTAATATCTCATGTCTACCAGGTGAGAAAATCAGTGTCTCTGAACCATAGGCGTCCCCAGGCCCGTTTACCGGGTGTCTATGGTCTAGCCCCGAATCCAAACTGCCTGGGTTTACTCAGAAGAGACCTGCAGCTGCGGGACTGACGTGGCCTTGAGCAAGCTGTCAGACCTAAACACGCTTATGTCCGTCATGTCAGAGCAGCGGGTCCATGTCAGATTGAGCCCTAGCGTCGGCTCTACAAGAAACAGCGTTGACATAAAGAGTGTGTGAGTGCACGCGTGTGAGAGCGTGCGAGAGCGTGTGTCCTTTCTGGAGGACAGAGCAGGTGAGGGGAGAGTGAGGAGAGCTCTGAACAGCATCAGTTGGATGTATCCTATTGTCATAGAACTACTCACACAGTTCAAAGTCTAGTTCTGTGATAATAGGCTTAAAGTGAGTGCTACACAGTAGAAGTGCAGCGGGACTTGCGTGTACCCACTACAAAAAATATTGCTGATGATAAGTGTTATGCACACTTACAATCCCCATGATACACATGTGCTTTCTCTCAGTTTAGACCTGCCCAACTTTGACTCTCCCTCAACTGTTAGTCACATTCTTTGAGGAGTCACCCCTCCTCTTTCTGTTTTTAGGTTTTCTTTCAGCTTTAGTTTTTTTTATGTGATGTTTTGACCTCCATTTATCTTGTTTTGTGATCTGTAACAGCATACGACCGTGATGAGCAACAACAAGAGTTATGTGTGTCCAGTGTGTGGGCGAGCCTTGAGTTCGCCGGGCTCTCTGGGAAGGCATCTTCTCATCCATTCAGAGGACCGCCTGTCCAACTGTGCCGTCTGCGGCGCACACTTCACCGACACCAACAACTTCAAAAGGTTTACACATTTGCAGCCTGTACAAACTTATTTTTTAAATATGAAAACCAAAATTAATAACATCTCAAATGTATTTGTAACTCCGTAATAGGCAGTTATACATTTGAGCCTGATGAATAAAATGTATTTTGGTATGTAGCAACAGTATGTAGCCTGGGTTGCCAGTGTCTTAACAGGTAAAATCAAGAAACATGTTCGTTTTTCTCATTCAATGGCCATTCTCATGTGAAAGCTCCGATCCTCCAGAATTTATGCCGCTTTCACGGTTATGTAGGGCAGTGCTCTTTCAGCCAACCTGTGTGCGTTCATGTGCAACTTCCACTCAGAAAGTCATGATTTATCTGACACCACACGAAAGCGGCATCACTGAGCTGCAGAGCTGCTCTTTCACTGATTCATGATTGGCTGGGCTTTATGTAGTGAGGATTCTTTTAGGTTTAACTGGATTTACCTGGAAATCCATGCTTTCTGATGGCATAATTGTCAAAACAAATCTGAAAAGATACAAAGAGCAACAACAATAACACAGACATCAATATTATTTAGTTTTTACAATATAGAACAATATATAAATGCATACAGCACATATTCGATATGTAGCTATAATTAATATAGACCTCTGAAATATCTGAGAGGTTTCTGACTGCCCAACATAATGTTTGACAAATTGTGTCTTTACAGGGAAAAGCTGACCGAAGTTCTTGACATAAGCAGGATGGAGGTGAGTGGAGGCAGGGATGTGTGTTCTCTGTCTCTCTCCAACAGTCCCATGGGAAGCCCCAGCCCAGTGGGGCGGTCTTGTCATGGCCCTGGTTCAGCTCCCTGTCAGCTTTCTCAGGGGCCCTGCGCTTCTCCAGGACAGGACCCCAGTCTTTGTCACGGTCCTGGCCACATCTCCAGTCAGTGCCATGGGCCCAGACAATGTACTGGCTCTGACCAGCCCTTTCCCTCACTATCTGACAGTCTGCTCTCTGAAGGCCCATCGCTGGCCTCAATCCCAGACGCACTAAACTCCTCTTCTTCAGGCCTCCCTCCCATCCCTGACATTCTCAGTCCAATGCCTGTTTATCCAGCCGGAGTACTGCTGGTGTGTAACAGCTGCGTGGCCTATCAGCAGTTAGTTGAGGCTCAGTCTCCAATGAGAAAGTGGGCCTTACGACGGAAGAATGAACCTCTAGAAGCTCGTCTGCAGCGTCTAGAGCGAGAACGGACAGCTAAGAAGAACAAACGGGCCTGTGAATCTGAGGAGGAGAGGGAGATGCGGAGGCTCAGAGATCGCGAGGCCAAGCGCATGCAGAGGATGCAAGAGACAGAGGAGCAGCGTGCACGAAGGCTGCAGCGGGACAGGGAGGCTATGAGGGCCAAGAGAGCCAACGAGACGCCTGATAAAAGACAGGCCAGACTGATACGTGAACGAGAGGCAAAGAGGATCAAACGACGACTGGAGAAGATTGACCCAGCTCTGAGAACTCAGATAGAGCACGATCCTGCGGCTATGGCCGCCATCACAGCAGACATGAGTCTGTTCCAGTTCCCCTGCTCCATGCCTGTCCCATCCATTGATAATGGTTTGTTTATGAAATTACCCTGATTGGACCAATCAGAAGACGATCTCATTATGGCCAAACCTAACCTCTGATCCTCCAAAGCACGTCATGATCATTCCCAGCTGCTTGTATGACCATCTTAAATCAACCTCATGCACAATCTGCTTTGTTGTCAAAAGCAAATTACTTGGGTTTCTAATTTATTACACTTCAAACATTATGAACAGGGTTGTATGTTTCATGTTGAATGGGATATTGGCATGTTGTAAAGAGATTTATCCATTCATCTGATGGACAAGAAGATGAAAACAGGTACTTTTCAACTCATGTTTCTGTATATTTATTTTATGGAAACAGATTTTGCACATAAGCCATCAGTGATAGGACTGGGGGAATTATAGCTCAACTAGTTTTTGGTCAACTGTTTGGCCAATGTTTTGAGTTTAATGGTGGCTGTACCTCTTTTCAAGCTGCCAACTTGGCTTCAACATGGAAAACTACCTACCTCAGCTGGCACCGTTAAATGTGCCCTCAGTCCTGTGGCTTACTCCAGGCTCTTCTCTGTACTGTACACTTATTACACAGCAGGTTGTTTTTGTCACCAAGGCACTTTTATATGTACAAAGGCATTCGGAACATTTATCACCTAGTATCCAGTATTCAGGTTTGTTTATGTTCAACGCACATTATCAATGTTGAAAGTCCATGGATCTTTTTTTTCTTTTTACCAATTGTATCATGTTCTGTTGTATAATTTGCAATTAGGTTTGTCTTTTATTCATGTTTTTCATAGAGCTTTCATTGGAGCATTCCTGAAAACTTAGTATGTGCTGCTATTACTGTTCCTGAACAGTAAATCCGTTACCTCAGCTCTTACTTCATGACTTTGGAATAGTGGTCATAGGGGCACGTTTCCTTGATATTTGCTAACAATTTTATTTGTAAAATACTTGAATTTTGTTAACTGTTTTTCCATATGGAAGTAAATCATACATGTATGCAATAGTTGTAGCTTTCCCATATCATGCAGACTTGTAGTAATCAACCATGAAAGTGAGCTTGGTATCCCCATTTGTTTATTACTTCCGTTCCATGCATAATCATGTAATTAACATTAGTCTTGTTAATGCCAGCACATATTTAGAACATTTTAAAATATCCTATTGTGTTATATAAGATTTCTGACTAATATGGGTTGGTCACATCAAATTATACGGTAATTTGGGATTGTGATAGTTACCTCACTTTTCCTGTACCTAAAATTCAAAAATTATTTTTGGGAAGTACACAATGCACAACCAAGCACCAAGATTTAACACTTCTATGCAACATACACAATATATTAATAGGATCTATGCAGGAGGCAAGTTTATTCATAAACTAGTGACAAAAGATGAGCTTCTCAGGCAATGTAACTCAGTTAAGAAGACTAAAAGCCTTCTACATTTTGGTCCATAAAACTGTATAAATTCAGTGTGCTATGAACGTAAAGAGCAGTTGCATTTATTTCCTCCATGTTTGTCAGACAAAACAGGGTGTCACTGCCATCTTTACATCATACTGTACCCAGGGCAGCAATCAACAATTTTGTTTCTCTTGACTATGAATACTAGGTATTCTCTAACGTTTTTACTTTTTGACTGCTGTGATGCTGTTTTGTTATACAGTTGTGTCCAATGGTTGAAGACACTTTGGTGGAGTCCCAAACTCATTGTTTTTAGACTGAAGGTACTGGGGCAGAACCTTAGGTTTTTCTTAAGCGAGCCCTGAACCCCGAGCATTTAATAAACACTGCATGATGTAAAGCTGCATTCCTCAAATGTTCAGTGTGACTGTGTTCAACAGTTTATATATGCCTGCCTATTTTTAAAGCAACTAAAAACACTAGCTTTTAAAATTAAGGAGTTAGTAACGTCCATGTTTACAGAAAATCCATGACCAAGGCCAAATAAACGAGCTGATGTTAAACATAAGGGATTTGGTGGATTGGAAAGCCACTCCATTTGCAGTTGTACCGTCCATAACTTGGTGAATGTGGAAATAAACTGACTTTATTGTAAATGACCTGTGTAGTTATTCCTCACAAGAAAATACATCTAGTTATTATCACTACCGTAATAGCGTAATACCGTTACACATACATATATTTAAAGTCACATTAAAACTTTTTGGAGGTGGCAAGTCACTTGCATGAATCCATCCAGATTTTTAAGTTTAAGGCCACAATCCATAATATTAGAACATTTGCATGGAAAGAAGTGACCCCAGTACCAGTCAGGTTTGTGGAGATGAAAGCCCTCTCACAGTAATGACAAATTAAGTCTGTTTTTTACAGCAAAAAACATGTGTTTTTATTTTAATACATTTTTTGAGTACATTAAATGCTGGGGCTTTAAATTAACCGACGTGGGTAGAGTAGGCAAAATGTTCTCAATTAAGAATACTAATAAGTAATTATATTATTCAAGTATTCTAGTGTGTAAAACCTCAGAGGTAAAATGTCATTACTGTAATTAAAACTGCAGTACATGGGCACTGCTTACATTTACTCTTTACTCCGCAAGTAAAATCGGAATTCAAAGAGGTATAAATGACAACTCATGTTTTTTGTAGTAGTTTATATTTGTATATATATTTATATATATTTATATATATTATGTTGCGTTTACTTAACAAACATGATAGATGTGATGTCTCCAAGTTAGCTGTAACAATAAAAATACAATATCTTTGTGTCCTTAAAGTACATAGTATTAAAACAGCAAAACAAAACCACCCTTAACAGTTCAGAGGTACAAATATACAGTACAAATCTATTATTCAAAGGGTACAAATAAAAAAGCAACAAAAATAGAGATATTAATGCTTTGTTAAAAGGTGTTGGGTTTGCTAAGGGGGCACTTTGGGTTGACAACGCTAAGGCTTCTGATAAAGATCAATACATATTGGTACAACAGTACAATAAAAGCACTATACAATGTTCATACAACCTGGATTATTTTTGAGGATTGAATGTTACATGTATTTCATTGCATATATTCAGGGGATTTTTTTTTTTTTTTTTTAAATAGTCACATCACCTAAAAGTAGACGCCTTGTGCCAAAATAATGTAAAAACTAAAATTACTAAAATTATTCAAACTTGAAGCTGTTGCCATTTGTCTAATTTAAATAAATATGGCCAACTACAAGATTAAATTCATCTCTGCGGCTCAATGTGACTAAAGAAAAGGATTATTCCCACAGTAACATCACAATTACATTACTACCAACAGACAACTCTCCAACTAAGCCCCAACGGTTTCAAAACTGGAAAAACTGACAGTAAAGCATTAGGTATAGGAATGACTGCATAATATGTGTAAGAAAACGTCTTGAGTCGGCATTTGGGCACTGGCATCTATTGATGCACTTGAAAGTGCAAAGAAAAACCTTTTAAGGTAACAATTTCTGAAAAAGGGAACACTATTTCACCTTCACACATTGTACGTAGCAGAAATTTAAGGCATTATCAACAGCATTGGCAAAGTAAACAAAAGTATAACTCTACAAAAATACAAATCTACACATACACACATGATTTCTTTGACTGTGTGCTTTACATTTTGAGACTCTTCAATTTATCAACACTGAAAAAGGGGCCATTAGTGCAATTAATTACAGTAACATACTGTCAGTGTTTAAATAGAACTCACTTAATATCCATTAAGATCTTGGCGGCTAGGCTCTGAGCGGAGGGCAGATGAAAAGGCTCGTCTTAGCAAAATGTATTTGTTTCAGACATATCAAGAGGTAAAGCCACAGGTGGCACTGGTTGCTCCATTGCAAATCCTAGGATGCATAATGACAAAACACTCCACTGAAGCGGCTCAAAGCCAAATGAGGACACTGAGTGACATCTTGAGATTTGGTTCCAATGGCTTACTGCTTTACCAGTAAACACAGTGACAAAAATATCCATTTAAAAAGTGTCCTATGACCAGACAGTGTTAAGACTGCATATAGCGGTTCTTCCTACTTCCTCAGGTGTACTTCAGTTATTGAAGATAACAATACAGAGTTTACTGCATAGAAAAAAAGCAGGTATTGTGAAAGGTTTTCATATGTGCATTGCTCAAAGCATTGCTTATGGCAAACTTCTCCTGTGTGTTTCTCCTGAAAGACTTCAATTATACTGTGTAAATGGACAGTTTTGGTGAATTATGAGAAGTGGGATTGCCTTCAACATATACAGGAGGGAGCTGAACATTGCCTCAGTTTTGTGTAGAGTGGGCCCTGAGCTGGGACAGGAAGTCAACAACACAAGCACAGGGCAAATCTGGACCTTAACACACTACAGTGCATGTAATGTACAGAAAAGCAATGTTACAAAAGTGAGTGAAATGGGAATGTTTGCACGTGGAATGCAGTCTGCTTTACTGAATGATTTGCATGATGTAATTGCACTTATCTTATATTTTGGATCTTTGTCACACAATGGTGTCAAACAGAAAAATTTAAGCATTCTGCTTCACCAACTGTAAACGTTTTTTTCTTAAAGTTTGTAAAGTGTTTTTTTTTTTAAACTATTACCACATATTCCCTTCCATTAAACAAAACAAAATATCCTCCAATGTCAATGTGGTCAGGAGGGAGTGTGCAAAGTAGTTGCTATTAAAAAGCACGAGGTGGGGGCTGAAAGCAACCACACTGCTTGACACTGACTACTCTAGTTAATTCACACATGGCATTTGGTAAAGACAAGCCACTGTTTTATGACCTCTCATATTCACTTCAATTATATTTCACAAAACTTAAACAATCCATGGAATGTTAATAATGTTTAATTTATATGACGTCACCTGTCATTTAATGGAGAATAATTCAGTAGAGTGTAGTGAACTTAATTTAGGACTAATTAATCATAATTGTGATTATAAGACAAGCACATCAGTATTAGAATTTAAAATGGATTAAAGCTAGTCTACAGTATTTCAGCTGACATCAGAAATGCAACATACAAGAAGTGCATTTTTCAGCAACTCTACTTTTGGCTTCTTTAAGATAAAAGTAAATAAGAGAATGATGTGATGATCTGAATCAAATGTTAGATTAATTGTTTCATTAAAATGATCAATTAATCAATCTATAGGTCTTTCCAAAAAGGATTTACCACAACTACTAAACAGGTTAATGCAATATAATATGTAATATGTAAAGCAATGGCGCCAATGGAAGATAGATTAATGCCACGTCTAAGCACTATGCTACATACTACTATAATACTATTACCATCTCATGATGAAACCTTAGCAGGATGGTAAACCACAGGTCCCTACTAGGAGACACGATGAACATTTTGTTTTATATTCGTGCAAAACATCAAACAGTCTGAGGCTACATTTGCTCTCCATTTTCCTTTTGCTCCACATCACACTCATATCTTTGTGGCAGTTTCATCAAAAGATTCTACCAAGTTGATGCTACTTCCCTGCATTAGAACGCCCCTCAATAGACAGTTTGACCTCCTGAGGGATGAAAGAGGGCCGCGCAGTGCTCACTGGAGATCGCAGACCATCATCTCCCTTCACACTGTATCTTTGGAGGCTGGGAGAGGACCAGCGTCTCAGATTGGCACCCCCTAGTCCCGCTGCTGTCCCTTCTGTGTGCAAATGATAGCTGCTGTGGCTCCTTGCATGTTCTGCTGAAGCTCTGTTTGATCTAACTGATGGTTCAATGTGTCCAACAAACTGCACAGCATCCTCTTTTTCAAGTCCATCTTTATCTCCCTCTCGTTGTCTCTCTCTGTGCGTGCGGTCTAACCTAAAATGAGATGGACCCCGAGGCTGCAGAGAGACAGGAGGTCCCATAAGCTGGTGTGCAGATCCAAGTGTAGACTGACTTTTGCTTAGCGTACTGGAAAAAGCCTGTAGTTGTTGTTGCTGTTGAGGATAGACTTGTGGCAACTTCTGTTGCTGTTGCAGCTGCTGCAAAGTGATGGACACACAAACATCTCCTACTTGTAGATGATGGCTTGGTAGACCATAGAGCTGAGCTGTACGTTCAGGGCTGCATGAGGACCAACCTTGTCCAAAAACAAAGAAAGGGTGCTCAGGTGGAACATCGATGGTCACTTTACTTTGCTGTTCTCCTACAGTGAAGTGAAGTGAAACAAGCCCTGGTCTCTGCTGGCTTGCATGTATGTTCACCACCATGCTCGAATCAATCTTTAGACCTCCGCTCAGCTCTGCACTTCGCACAAAGTCCTGTGTCTGCAAGTCCTCTACTCGCTTAAGTTCCCCTGTAGCTAGTTGGATAATAGCCCCCTTCATAAAGTGTGATGGGTTGGAGGGTGCGGAGGGAGCTTGGCCCTGAGTCAAATCAGTAATGGGTTGGGCAGGTGGCTTGTGGGCTGTGTTAGATTCCCCTGAAGATCTTTCAGGGAGGCACACTTTGGCAAAAGAATCTAAGGCTTTAAAGCTGCGGTTGGGCGACTCATTATTCACTGGTCCTGGGTAATTATGCTGAAGAGTGGGTGACTGATGCTGAGCAGTGTACTCAAGGGGAATGATCATTGGTTGACCATTAGCTAACACAACTGCATGCCCTGATGACACTGGCTGCTGGTGGAAACTGTTCATTTGCGAATCCTTCACAATTTGAGCTGATTGTACATTACGCCCAGAAAAACCTCCTGCGCTCTCTCCGTGGACATCTTTACTTCTTTGTGTGCTCTGAGAGAGGTTCAATGGAGCGAAGGAGACTTCCTTTCGACCAACATTGGACATCAAACGACCAACTACTTGCTGCACCTGAAAGGTCAATACAAATGTGATCTGATTATTCACAAATTTTACAAAACATGTTTTTCAAAATGTTAGTTAAAAAACAGACCACATTTTAGTATATTTTCTACATATTAGTTAAGTTAAAAAACATTCTAACCTCCAAGTCACTGTCTGGGGTGCTCCGCTGACACGGTGAACTTCTGTCTTCTGGCCGACGCATCTGGAGAGATTTATTCTGGTTGTCTTCTTGTGTTGAGAAGCTGGATGTTGAATGAGGCAGATTTTTCACTGAGTGGGTAACATCTGTGAGAACATCTCTAGAGCCATCAAATTTGTCCCTTCCATTCATTTCTCTGTCACTTGCCAAATGAATACTAGAGGCTGTGGGGGCCCTCACACCCTGTGGATGATAAAACACTGGCACACCTCGAGAGCCCAGCTCTGCTCCTGTTAGAACAGAGCCAATATGCTGCTGTGAAGCTTGTTCTGAAGACAGCATGAGGGGAACACCAGATGCTGGAACTTTAGCAAACGAATGAGCAGCTACTTGTGGCTGAGGAGGCGGGGAAACGACACCTTCCTGCACAACTGGAGGATATGGTACCAAGTGGGACACCGCATGGGGTTGAGAAATAGAGCCTGTGGGAGACATTAATGAGCCTGGAACAAAACCAGGAGGTAAAGCATACGGTACGGCATATGGTGAGGTAACAAACTGAAGAGAGGAATGAGGAATTTGAGCATAGCCAAGAGGATGGGGGTAGGGGAGGCCAGGATGCTGCAGAAGTGGTGAGTGTACAGTATAGGCTGGAGAAATGTGGCTTAACACTGGATGAAGAGTAGACGGTGTATATGTAACAGATGGAAGCGCGACTTTGTAGAGCATGCTGTACTGGTCGACAGGAACTGCTGGTAAACTTTCAGGACTTTCTCCACTGTAATGTGCCACTGGCTGAGCTCGCAACCATTCTCCAGTTTTGGCTCCTCCCTGAGCCTCACTGTTTGGTGCAGACTTCTGAAAGGAAACCACTTCATCCTCTCCAACAGCATTTCCACCAGCACCACCTCCAAAAGTCACACCCGTCCCTGTCCCACTGTTGGTGACTGACAGGTCCCTCTTCTTTGGAGGCAGACATTCCTGGTTACGCTCCTGAACTGGTTTCATTGCAAGTCTTCAAAAGACGGTATTGAGTTATTGCACCGCACAAGAGAGGGCACTTGCAAGCCAGTAAGCTTGCACAGAAACCAGCAGCAATATCTTCAGGTTGTCAGCTGCAAAATCACCTAAAACACATAATTAAAAAGCTCAGAAAGAGAACTTAACCCTGTGATATATTCATGGACTTCAGTGGCGGTACTCGCTCATTCTTAAGATCTAATTTCACTACAATCTCGGACATAAATACATTCGATTCTCAGGACATGTTTTATAAAAAATGGAATGGCAAGCTTTTATGTTTCTATTATTAGCATATTCCTTAGTTTGGTGTGTACAGTACGTTTTTTTCTGCTGCCTATAAAAATTCTGAAAATACATGTTCAAAACTTCACAAAATTTGTCAAACTAGGAAAGATGTGTAGCGGAATAGAAAATATAAGTATGTCAACTACGTTTTAGTGATATGGGTAGGCTTACCAGTTACATGCACTTTATCCCCAACTTAAAAAAAATATTAAGTTCCTACATTCAGGCATTAAAAAATACAGGCTATATCTGACTTATCGTTAACGAATAGCCAACATTATTAAAAGTAACTAAGGCCACATATACATGACACAGCAGACACAGTGGTTTAATAAGAGTAAATTAGGTTAATAATATTTACATATTATTCTGTTACTACTCACAGATTATCAGACCAGAGCTCATTGCTAGTTAGCCACTTTAGCTAGCAGAGCTGCAACTCTTTCTCGGGAAACAATTTTAAGTGCGACGTGATCGCTAACGATGCGTGGTATAATAGTGTTAGACACGTACCTCTAAATGTCATCGCGAATGTGGTTCCAGTGGGAAAATGCCGATAGACTGAAGAACAAATTAATAAATCAAGGCTGTGGAGTCGAGCCCATTTAGGAGGCCAACAGAGGCGCTCTTCAATGACGTCATCGCCCTAATTCAATTTCCTGTTTTTACACTCACCAAATGCAACTTACAAACAATTTAGTTTATTCTTGATTTGACTTACTATCTCCAATATGACGACGCGGTTATATACGGTCCATTGTAGGGCATTCACATGTTAGCTCAAATACATGTTCATTTATGGGTTATAGCTTCCTGTTAAATATGCAGCATTTTGAGGACTTTACTGGCCTTCAATTTAAATTAATTTTGAATTGTTAATCACTATCGTAACAGTAAGTTCTCATCATTCTGAATCTCATGATCTTAAGGTATGAATGAAGGAACTCACTTCACCTCTACACAACACGACAAATGTTCTTTTTTGGAAAATGCAAGTATTGGTTCTGCTTCCTGTTTCAGCAAAGTCAAATTCTGTGCAAAACGTAAATGATCTACCATTACATGTAAGAAAACTGTAGTGTGAAAACCATTCGAACTTACTCCCCACTGTACACATGAATTGGACAGTCACAATAATAAAATTGATAAAAACAAAAATATCCAAAGCAATGGCAGAGCTGGTGTTTTACTGTCAAACTTCAAATAGAAAAGTATACATAACATTTCTGCATATATATGCACAGTTTGTCCGGCAGTGTTTAATAGCAAAATATAATTTAGTGCAATAAACATATGAACTAAATTCTTGATTTATTCTGGTCAAATTTAGCATTACTCATTACATGCAAAATGCAAATCAAAAGCTTATTCTTTGACTTTTAAACCAACAATTGTTTCCTATTAGTTTTCCATGTTCCTGGAATGAGTACACAATAATACAGAGTGCAGCCTAGTTTATTTTTACCTAATGAAATTGATTAAAAATAAGCCTCAACACTTAAATTGTAAAATAAATATTGCTGGTAAAGCCTAGAAAGGGTTCTCATTTACTGCAGTATTTTTTGGTCCAGAATACTTATTTTAAACTTTCTCAGAAGAAAAGAGGAAATGAAAACCACAGGCCAATCACTTCTTATCTGTATTAAAACCAAAAAATATATACTATCTTTACAAGCCATTAATAACAAAAAAAGAAATCCCACTGCATTCAATCCCAAAACATATTTAAATACCAGTCCCATGAAATTTAGTATTTATATATTATTCATTGTGACTTTTTTTTGGTCCTTCCTTTAAGTTAGTTCAGTTAGTTAAACAATACAATACATTTCACAATCAGAAAGTAAATGCAATAGTCATGTTTTTTGAGTTGTATATGTGGATTTTCTTGTATATTACATAGTGATTGGCACATGACTGAGCTAAAGAGTCATGCAGATTCGACGGTCAGACTGTATCATTAAGAGTTTCTGTCGAGAGCCATATCTTTGCACCATTCAGAAACTTGCTAATGGGAGTCCCAAGGGTGCTACGGCGGCACAAATTTCCCACTGGGGTAAAGGGAAAGGATGAGGTAAGAAAGTCTGGAAGTGAGTGCGGCTCATCTGGGGAGTAAGCATTAAAATACATTCGTCTCTGCTCTGAATGGAGCTTACCGAGGCTGGGCTCTGGTGCGAAACCAGGACTTGCTCCTTTATATTGCCGAAGCTTACACTGAAGCAATTCAATCTCATCAACTAATTGGCAGCACTTGTGGTATGTTGTTATGGAACCTCCTTTTTCAATGCACGCTTCAGGAACCCACCGTAAAAAGAAGAGCTTCCAGAGACCTATGTGTGAAGGCAAAATCATGGGCAATAACAGACCCTGAAGGTCAACAGTTCGAGAAAACCAGTCTCTAAAAAAAAGCTCTGAGGGGCTTTCAACATCTTTTACTGGTGAGAATTCCGGCTTCAGCTCAGACATGAAAGATGCACGGCGAGTCAGTGTTCCCTCTCCATCTCCATCTCTGATTCCATTTGCCACAGACGCTAGGATTCCTTTTACAGAGGCACTGTAGACTTTCTGGAACAGAACAGAAACAAAATGACCTTCTCTCTTACTACCAACATCTGCAAACATAAGTCAAAAACAAGAAGTTGGCTTCAATTTCTAAATATAGAGAAAATAAAACTTTTTCCAAACCTTTGTGCGTCTGAAAGTTTTGACTTCCCCATTGTGAACACAAGCGGCACCTTTTCCTACATACATGGGGTTGTTAAAAAGAGTTTGTTCTTTAGCAGTAAACTGTTGTGACCAGTCCCAAACCGGTGGGAAAAATACACTTTGTTCTTCCTCTGGAGGGATTGCCTTTGTTTTGGCAAAATCCTGTAAAAAGTGAGATATAGTTTTACAACTGTAGCACTTAATATAAAATCCACTAAAATAGTATACTTACTGTTAAGTGCCGAGTACGCTGAAGACACGAGTTGAAAAGAAAGGTGCTGAAGAGTGGAATCCAGATGCTATCAGTTAACACGGTCAGGTATGTTTCTGTAAACTCAAATGCACCTGGATATTGGTTAATCATCTGCCATACACAGTCCAGGAAAAGCAAGAACAGCGGGCACTAGAATAAATGAACACAGAATATTAAGACATTCAATTACACACTTAACACAAGATTGAATACTTATTACTCAGATATACCTCTTCCTTGTCATTCTTCTTTAAGTGGTTGCATCGGTCCAAAAAGCGATGGCCCGCCATCACCCATTCTTTCTGCACCAAGCTTTGAAAACCTGAAATGCTGCGATATTGAGGGTCCAGCATGAGCTGTACCAGAGAGGAAACAACACAATTTAAGTCCCGGTCTTCTTCCTCTGTAAAAAAAAAAAATATTTATATTAATATATCTCTCTATCATTCTCACACACACACACACCATCAAGTTTTCAAAAATAATGCCACAACAAAAGTAAAATGTACCCGAGATTACAACGGAAGTACTCTTTCCCTCCATGAGGTACACTATCTCAGCAGACTGCTTTAGAAAGGCCCTCACATACTCTAGCCATCGAGAGTTCTCAATACAGGAAAACCATCTCTCCTCAGACTCTTCAAACGGATCTGCAAGTAGTCACAAAGTTAGTTAGTTACAAAAAGAAATGTCTAAAATTTTACAGATATTTTACGGTAATTGATAAATGAAGCTCACCAATAACACAGATTTGTTTAATTTTAGAAAAGGCACTCTGAATGTCCTGGGTGTTTGGAAGTCCCTTCTCCAGGTCTAATTTTGTGACCTCACCCTGTCGAGGGTGGCTTTTTGTGATGGCATTTAAAATCCTGCAGGACACAACAGGCCATGATAATTGACTCATTCAAGCAGACTCAAACAATGACTTAATAACATTTTACTGACCGTTGCTCAATTTTTTTCTGGTGCATCGGATCGGCGATGTTGGACATGCGGACAAGAGCACTGCCATTGGGGTGATTCCAACACCACAGCTACAAATACAAGAAGACGGTCAAGACATATTGAATCATCAAAAAATGTGACACCAAAATCTTAAGTACGTTTTGATTCAGCAGTGAAGATAAAATACAACTAGGTACTTACAGGAATGCGGCCATTGGTGAAATACATTGCAAACTGTTTTAGATCCTGATCAGCCAGAGATGCTGGTACCACAGTGTACTCGGGAAGACTAAATGGAAAATGCCAGAAATAAAACATTCACCAAGTTAACAAAAAAACAATTCCAAGCTGAGGGGGCTTTTGTCTAGCCTGTTTCCAGAGCTAAAAAGACAAATAAACATGAATATTTCTTATTTCTTCAGACAAACCTTTGCGAGATGCCGTAACGTTCATTGATGCAGCACACTCTCCACTCTGCTGCTCCTGTTCTCTTAATCTCTCGATCCCAATCAGAAGGACGGTCAAAAACAGCAGTCTGAAGACCCACTCGTGCGATCGACCCATTGATTTCAGTTGCTGCTGAATTGACATTACAGGTCATATTTTATTTTAGTCTCTATGCATACTTCAGCATTTCAATCAAACCTTTATGTTCATGATATCGTCTCCCTTGATAGTCAAAGCCAAACAAAAGGGGAAGATCAGCCGGATGTGAATAGTGGGCAATGGCGAGGCAAACCTGGTAAAAGAACGTTTACATTTTTCTTAACATTTTGGTATGTTTATTATTATGAAGAATTTGGGATCATTTGACCCCATCACATCAGATCGGTGTCTATCCATTGTTTTTGTAAGATCCTGTTAATCTGGCAATAATACACGACTCTTCTGAGGATGACCGCTGAAGTGAAGGAGAAAACACACTCATCTGATTCAATCTAATCTAAACATACGTGTGCAGTTGCCGGGCAAAGTGGATATTCATCTGCAACGAATAGAACAAAACTAAAACGACTAAAAATCTGTGAAGTTGCGACTACCAGGACGGAGTGCAGAGAAACTGTCTCACGTGTGTCTAGAGAAAAGATTGCTCCGTACTCTGCAATTTCCTCTGGTAGTTTATTTTGAGCGGTGTTGTTTCTATATGTTATGAAAAGGGAAAGTTTCAAGTCCACTTTGCAATAACATGCAATGATCCTATAAAAGAAAGACACTCACATTTTCGATGTCCCTTTGTTAATGTGAAAAGAAGTCAAGTTTTGCACTGTTCAGTAATGTACCAGTGTTTGTTTAGGTCCCAAAATGTATTCAGTCCAATCTTTTCATTTGACTGAATACATTTACTCCAACAATGTGTGAGTTTTGAGCATAAAGAAAACACAACTTGCCAACAGAGGTGGGAGATTTATCAGAACATTTATGAAATTGCAAATATTGTTTTGAAAGTATGCAAAATTAGAACATTTCATCAAGTATATTGTTGATAAGTAAAACGATTAAAAGGGACAGCAAGGAGAGGTGATTAAAGAGGAATTGAGTGGAAACAGAAACCTAAACATGGGTATGTGATATTCTGGTTTGTTTTATAGTTTATTAAAAAAAACTTCTGATATTCATTATCATCTTACTTGCAAAAAATAAATTTATAATTAAAAACATGCAAAATACACTAGCACTCACCTTTTTCGCGCTTTCCGGACCAGCCTCGTCAAAACAAAACCTAATAATTCTCAGGTCTTTGCAGTACAAGATGAGCTCAGTGGGATTAAACTTCAGCTTTTGGTTTAAACCCAAGGCTTTCTTTTTCCCCTTTGAGTAATTTACTGAAATAAAGCAATTAAACAGTTTATAACAACACATGAAAATATAGATTCTAAAAAGATAGACAGATTTTACATATTAAGTTGTCCACATATCTTATGATGAACAAACCCTGTAAACAGTTTCTCCTTGCATCTTTAGAACAACGGGGATCTTTACTTTTTAAAAAAGTACTTTTTGTGAGCGTCCGTTTGTTCCACAGTAATCCTTCAACCTCAGCCTAGCAAGAACACTGCACCGAGTAGTATTCTTTACTTTTAATTTAGTACAATGTTGGCAGCTGTACTTGTAATTGAGTACATTATTCGCCATGTAACTGTACTTTTACCCAAGTACAAATTTGCAGTACATTTTCCAACACTGGCAGTAAGACATGATAATAGCAAACAAGAAAATAAAAAGTACCTGTGACAACTTGATCCAAACAAGTCAGTGGGATGTCATGCTCTCCAAGTAGAAGGTGGGACATATGTGCACTCTAGAATTCCAAAAATAAAATAAAAAAGCAGCACAAATTAATTTTGTCAGAGTAGAGGCCTGTCTCACATCTTCAGAAGACTGATCCTGATTTTAGCTGCATAGCACAGAAAGACTCGTGAGGTCTGTGTAACACCACAGTTTGTCTAGAGCCCTGTGCACCCATCCCTCCTCTTCGACGTCTATAATATGTGAAACAATTATTCAATATAAAACCTAATGGCCGCTGTACTCTTCATTTTGTTGTGGTTTGTCTCAGTCTAAGTTCTGGCACCAATCTCATGCATGGCGGGAAATGACGTGTTTTCTCACTTATGTGGTCTCACGGACAATGTAGCTCAAGGAAGTGCCATTTCCCTTACCCTGACTGTGGCCGATGCATTCATCTATGTACTTGTTACACTTACTGTTGTTGGCATTTACTATAATTGAACTAGTACTACATGACAAACTTTCTCCAGGAATAAAATGTGTTATGTTATTAGTACGGGAAAAAATACCTGTTTCGGAGAGACTTCTTGAGGAATAAATGAGACCTTAAAGTTGGTGCAGATCAACTTTCCCCAAAGATCGTCATGACCATTTTCATTGCTGATGCATTTCCTCACAAAGTTTACTTCATTGACGACAATCTCCCCTGGAAACCAAACAAAACATGTTGTTAACAATAAGACAAAACTGGCAAACTTACAATGAACAAAATGTAAAATTATGAACATATGTTATAGTTTAATGCTAAATCAAAAAAGCATAATATATGTTACAAAGGTATTCCCTCATCATGGATTATTTCTATTGATTCATGCATGTTTGAGTAATCCTACATTTGAGGCAAATTTGAAGCATTTGAAGAAAAACAAATCCAGTTTAAACCTACCCCCTATCTCCACCCACTGCACTGCATTTACTTGCAGTGAAAAAAATCAGACTATTAAAAGGCGTAATGGAAGATTTTTCGGCGATTTGAGAACACACGTGCGTTTGTTTATTAGCGCGACGGATTGCATCGCATCTCTCGTCTCCCGTAGATTTCCGTCTCTTATGAGCCAGCTCGAACCATCTTCATTTTGTCCCGTACACTCATATTATGATAGATCAATGCGCTTAGACACAGGGAAACGTGCTGCTCTCGGGGGACAAGCCACACGCGGCTGCAGGTGAGCGGTAGGTGCGTTTTATGATTGATACGTGACAGGACTAATCAGCTGTCCACGCCACGACGAAATAAGACTCAGATTTGGGCCTAAAAAAATCGTCCATTCAACCTTTAAGTGTAGGGCTCAAAAATGTCACAACAATTTCCAACAATGAAAACACATGAATTAAAATCTGCTGCTTGCTAGAGAAATATTACAATTTTAAAATGATCAGTGTGTTTTCATACGAGTTTTAAGGCATACATTGATGGAAGAAGAAGAAAAAAAAGGAAATTGCAGGAAATTCAGGAGATTTTTATTCAGCTAATGTTCTAGAAAAAATGTGCATGTTTTTGAAGTAAATAAATAATATACTTTTTTTAAAACAACATGCATATACACTAGGAAAAAATACATGCAAATTTGTCTGAAGATATCAGGTTTGCTAGAATGAAATGGGTATGTGGATTGAAGGAAGTAGATTTGTTGTGGATGGCACGTCAAGGGGGAATAATGACTTATGGCTGCAAACTAGATCCGGCTTTGGGCGACTTTTGTTTTGGAAAAACTACAAGGATATACTTAATGATTAAGGTGCTAGCTGTGTGGACGACCTACACTTTGACCAAAACATTTCAAACAGATTGTATGTTTCTGCTTTCAAAAAGGAACTGCAACCACAACTGAACCTGCATATTCAGTGTCTTTCCTCCTCAGGTTATGGATATTCAGCTCAAAACCTCCAGAATTCTAAGCTCACCGAGCTGCAGAGGCTGCACTAGCACCGATTCATGATTTTTCAGGTGCTGAGGTTTAGGTAGTGCCCATTCAGATCAGAGAGAGGGATTTTTTATTTATTAGGTTTAAACCAAATGGAAACTGGCAACGGAAACAAAACTCATGAGAGGATCCCTCTACTTTCTGATTGTAGAATCATTGTGAGAACCAAAACATCAAATTACATAAAAAAACGCATGTCATGTCTAATGGTTTAGTAATTAAGAACAAATCCGTTAATAACAATCGTTATCAGGTTAGTACTAAGAAAAAGTACACAGGTAAATATTTAGCCCAAAAAATATTGTTAAAGCTTTTCTTCCTTGAACAAAGTGGAAAATACAGACAGAGCTTATTGGCTATGGCCATTAACAAAATAAAAAATATATAAATGTATTAATACTATTATTAAATATATGAATTATATAAACTAATTATGAAACTTCAAAGGCAACTTCTTCACTTTCAGTATTTGTTTCATGTGTACTTAGTATTTTTGATAGAACATTATGTGATTTAATTGTTACTGTAAACATTTCAGTTCTCTGAACTTATAGCAACTTATGCATATTTAATATATTTACGCTTGGTTTTGTACATGCATTGTTGTATGCGAGTGCATGATCAAACCAAAGGCACACGTCCACTGTGTGCTGCAACGCAAATAACAAAGAAGCAGTAAAGTTTTCTCCTATTCTATTGCATCTACAGAGTTAACAGCAATACTAATGATTTAGCATCAACCAAGGTTAGAGACCTATGCTCCAAACAAGACCACAAAAGCACAGCTGTAAAAGTTGCTCCAGACATTTGAGCACTGAAGGACTCCACTTGGGTGGAGTCCTCCATGCCCTCACTTCAAAGGAGCACAGCATATCCAATGACAGACTGTGCTGTAAATAAAAAAAAAATCTTAAAAAAGTAGCCCTGAAAAGGGCTTAGTGTTCACAGATGAAAAGGATATTTCTATAGTAATATTAAACCCAAACCAACACAAATACAATTTGTGAAAGTGAATTGGTAACTACTTGTACAGGAACATTTAAAACGCCACAATTACAATTGTTGTTTGTGATTATTATTTGTGTTCATACATTTCCCACAAAGGCGTGTGTGCAGAAGAAAAAATAAATCTCAGACAAGCGACTTTTCCTGCTCTAGTAATGCTTGTTAGACCTGTTTGAAAGAATGCACACACGTGTTTTAGTGCAAAGTGTTGGACACTTACCCAAAAGTAACTTGGGCTCCACCTTTTTGATGGGCGGATCAATGGGCTTCTCTGTCTGCACAGAAACAAACACGAGAATGGGAAAATCCTCAGTCATTTATTCACCAACAGTGGATGTTTAACTTGTTTCTGGTTGTAAATGTACAAATCTGACTGAATCAGCTTCAGACTCGTGACCACTAAAAGAAAATATTGTAACAAACCAAGGAAACTTAACAATTTATTTAACCACCAGCACGTCAGGGGTGCAGTTTTCATTGCAATTAATAATAACTGGATTTGTTTCCGACCACTTATAAAGAAATGGCACAATTGTGCACTAAAGCTTACCTGCACAGGGAGGAGATACGACTTGAAGGTCGGCTTTGTGGGTTTTGCAGAAAACATGATTTATTTCCGCCCTCTTGGTGTTGATACTAAACTGAGGAAGAACGTCAAACTATCGCTTCAGAAAAGTTGACCAGTCTTCAGCTTGCAAACGACATTAAGTCTGTTTGAAAAAGCTTCATCTGGCCTGGTGGGTCGCTGCTCCTTCAATGATAGAATCAGTCCTTTAGGAAAAGTTGAAAAGTTGACAGGCGCAAACGCAGAAACGTCAGCGTTAGCCTGTTAGCTAACAAGCTAACAAACTATCAAATCCAGCCAAACAGTTGAAGGAGAAACACATTGTCAATTGGGAGTCGTTTGATGTCTCATCGTCATATAATTTCAACCTGTTATGAATCTGAGAAGTCCTGTAAAGTTACTTCCTTAAAGTTCCTCTAATCAGTCAAGCGCTGTACTTGACGCACTAAAGGATTAACGCCATGTTTATACAGAGCCAGTGGCCCGCCCTTCTTCAACTGTTGCTCCTGCACAGAGGTGTGGACTGTGCCCTGTGGTGAACCCCTGGATCTGTCTGGATCTGTGTGCCCCCCGTGTACCCCCAGCCCCATGCACATGACAGTTTATTTCTGTGCATGAGCCAATCCCACCCACCTCCAATACTGTTTTATTATGATGAACAACAACACCAAAAACTTCCTCATTACTATAAAGCGTTTTCCCTGTCCTCGTTTACATTCAATATATTATTACAAAAACACGGTTGGGATGAGACCTGGTGGGAAAAGTTGAGAAGTTTCAAATGGAAATTACAGCAAAAATAAATAAAGTAGAATTACCTTTTTAATGTAATGGCTAATGACGTCCACTAGATGGAGACAACATGCAACTCTCCAGTCCTGCACTGTCTCTGTTTTCTCAGACCTTTTTTAAAATAAGCAACACATTTACAGTACCTACAGCCAGTTTAAATGGAAACAAACGCAGCCAACCTATAGATTTTCCATTTCTATTTGCAGAATGATTGCAGTAAATAAGTTCATTATAGCGAGTAAAACAGGTTCCACCCAGACAAAGCGCGCTCCACACCTTGTCTGACATCATTAGAAGACGAGGTGGATCCACAGGTGAATTCATTTATGTTTCTTTTCTTTTTTTTAAGGTTTTTAGTCAACTTGAAAAATATACATTCATAAGTAATTACCCACAACTGCTGTGTTGTCAAATGTCCAATAAATACATTAGAGGTAAGGAAAGTCAGTTGTAGGACTAGAGGACTGCGCATGCTCGTCTGTTGTCCACCTCATGAATATTTAAAGTTTCTCTGCGCTTCCAGCCTTTTGATTGGACTTTGTGGCGCAGTTTCCTGTGTAATGTTTTTGAGCCGCGGACCTCGGTGCCTCTGCTGCGTCTGTGGACCTCTGTTCTCAGTCGTGGGGCTGTCAGTGAAGTCTTTTGAGGGTCTGCCGGATGGACACAAGACAACACTGAAGCTCGTTCAAACTGTGGGGGATTTTAACGGGAATATATTTCTAAAACGCGGATTAAACCCTTTGGGATTGTTATTAGAGGAAAGGAAAAGAAAGGCAGAGGATGGTAAGTAGACTCTCACCTAGTTCACTTCTGCTGGCACTGTCCTCTTGAGACCTTCATATGTAGCTTTGGACTTTTGAGATCAAGAGGAATTGACAAACTCAGCTTAAACATATCCTAACACATTTATTTTTACAATAATTGTATTTGCTGTAGAAGTGACTTCTTTATTTGTCTAAGTGGTTGTCTTTGTGGTCGTCATAGTCTGTTAAATGTCTACAATATAGAGCTATGCTCTAGAGTTGTATTTTATGTAGGCTTAATTGCCTCTATCCCAGCTGTACTGTAAAAATAGATGCTTTCATCAACAGCCTTCAGCCCTGTTTTAAAAACTGGTTTGTTCAGGGACACCAGACGGTGCAATGTGAGTTGTGTGTTTATGTGTCTTTCAGAGACAGGTTTTTCCTGGTCACAGTAGAATGCCACCCTCTATTGCAGCAGCAGACACACCTAGACTTATCTTACTGAGGATGCATTACAAGATACAACTGTGTGTTTGAGCAACATGTCTCTAAACCACTGTCTGTCCCACTGTTATTGACAATGTCATTTTTCCTTTTGTATTACAACATTTACAGTTGTACAGTGCTGAAGGCTCTCTTCAGATGTTTTACGATTGTAAAGAGCATTTTGCGCAAGAACAATTAAGTCTGAGTATATGATTAATTTACAAAGTAGAATAATTAGTGCACAATTGGTTCTATCAACTGTGTTTTTACATACAAACTCTGATATTGTCATTGTGTCTGAAGTGTCAGACGCCGGCTTCACTGAGTGGTTTCCTCTCTGCCAGATGCTGTGTATGACAGCAGATGGTTTGTATTAGGGTTTCTCCTGTTTGGGAGGTGCATACTGAGTAACCCCCATCTTTCCCTCACTTCAGACCTATCACTACTGCAGAAATGTGCTCAGGAATTCAAGTCCTCTCTGTTAAACAGGAGACCAGAATCACTGTATGGACCTGGGGAACTCGTTTGGCTTGTCACTGTTTAACTCCGTACACAGAGTTCTGACTTAAAGAGACTTCCTGGTCATTTCAACCTCTGCTTCAAACATGAATCAGAATGAATGACAATTGCCAATTACCAATTGTCAATGAACAGAATTCACAAACTAGGAACTTGCTTTGGCACTAATGTGCAACATAGAATAATAAATAATAATGGAAGCAAAATATATCACAAGGGCATGCATAACATTTTTAATTTACAAAAAATTATATAGACTTGGTCTGTATCTATATACAATTTACAGATGGTCAGAATAGTGCAAAAACTGAACAGTGCAATGAATAGTTATTGGTTTGAATAAAGTGCAGGTGTTAAGTGTCCATGAGTTGTAATGGAAAACAGCAGAGGGAAAGACACTTCTTGTTTCGGGAGGTTCTGGTCCGGATGGACCGTAGCCTCCTTAAAAGTGGTTATGGCAAGATGGGAATAATATCTTTACATTTCTGTGAGCAGCAATTGGTTTTGTTTTCGACATTGGACACAATTTAGACACCAGTGCAAAAAGAATTACTGACAATGTCTTTATAGCTTTATGGTCTTCTTCATCTAAGTTTCCCAGATTAGATTTTACTTCCTTATACCGTGCTATTGAATAGTAAAAACAGATCCATAAATTACTTCTCTTCTTCTCCACCCAGTAGCTTTTGTGTTTACCTTTTCATACAAAGTGGTTCATTCCATTAAAGCACAAAGTTGTATTTTGAAATATATATACCGGTAGATGAAGTGTGCTGCTGCTGTTGCTGCTGCTGCTGCTGCTGCTGCTGCTGCTGCTGCTGCTGCTGCTAAACTAAACTTAATTCCTTTATTGTAATGTTAGCCTGGTCTATTAGGCACATGTTTCTGATACTTTTTTTAAATGTTCTTTATTTCAAGCATTTATTTATACAGAAATGCATGAAAATAAATAATACAGTAAGGCTGTCTCCTAAAATCACTATTAACTAGCTTTTACAGCACATGTATTTTGCTGAAAGATTGCCAAACATCTTGACCTGCTGCAGGTTTATCTTACTCTGAGTGAAACACAAGACACTAGCCAGGAGCTCTGAGGTTTAGTTTCACATTGTCTTGCATTTCTTTGTTATTTTGTCTGTACTGAATAAGAAGGAGACTAAAATATTTTTGAAATTTTGCTTTGTTACTTAAATTAGAACTGTTCCATAGTTACATAATTAGAAGTGTGTTGTGATGACTGTTTGTGTAGTTGCACACACCATTTGTTTTCACAAGGTTATTATGTGCACATTCAATGTGAGGGACGGTGTTCAGCCCTGCCTTCTGGCAACAAATGATCATGGTCAACTCTCAATAAGTGGAGTGTCACACAACAATGTCTTTGATTTTATATATCACACTATAACATGAAGAGAAGTGCATTAGACCTGCTCTTTTCTCATGACAGACCCATGACAGGGTTTACTGTCCAATCTGCTTTTGTGAATCATTCACAGAATACGGCACGTTGACCCATGCAGCAGGCTCTCAGGACTGACTCTATACTACACATTTGTAACATTTCGTTTGTTTGCATTTCTATTCCTTTGGCGTGAACTAAGTGGACTAGTGGTGTGTCACTCTCACGTCACAGCACAACACTCCTGGGTTTGACTCCCGGACATGTGGCCTTTCGGTGCAGCGTTTACATGTTTCTCTCTGTGTCTGGGTGGGTTTCCTGGATAATGGCTCAATCAAACCTTATTGTTACACTAACCCAATAAAACAATTAAAATGTATTAAAATATTAGACATCTTATTTGAAAATAATTCATAAGCTTCTCAAAATACATTAGAGGTTTTCCCACTGTGGAGACTGTGGAGACTTTCTTAGTTTCAGTCCCAATTTGATGCATATTTACATATTGTAGGATCTAAGGACTGGGGCCACAGGAACCTTTTTACCTCTTTCTCAGGAGCTGGTTCTTTCCAGTGAGGCCAGGAACCGTCCTGCTAAAACAAAAATAAAACATTATCATTATTTATTAATTGTATGTGTGTGATGCAAATGATAAATAAATTGAACACAAAAATACAATTCAATTTATAAGTAGTAACTTTTATTGGTCATTTCAGACCTTTGTGCATCACTGTTTTTATATGCAAGTTTACAGAGCTCAAAAATACTTTTGTATTGCTCACTTGATTTAGTATTTAGATGTTCTAATGTCTGTTAGACCCACTTTCAGCCGCTGTTACTGTGTGAACATGCACTTGGAAGACTGGGAGCTTCCTTTAACTAACTGGGATAGTAGTGATTTCGTGCTTGGAACAGTTATGTGTGAAAATGCTATTTTTGTTAGAAGTAATACTTGGTTCTTGCGCACTAAAGAACTAGTCACACGAGACTCAATCACTTTTTGTTGATACTAGTGGTTGTGGTTGTAGTGTATGAACATTGCACATATGATGGTCACACTGCCTATTCATATTCAACACATATTCAACACACTATCAAGAATTTACACTTTTTTTATTTTTTAGATTCATATTACAACAGCTAATGCATTCTGTTGACTGTTGAGATATGAATATCTTAGTTTGAAATACTCCATCCTCATTGTCTACTTAATTTTGTACCCTCTCTTCACTTGAAGTCAGTTTGTTAACTATCACAGCTGACCCTTCCCCCCCACTGAGCCATGATTTTGAGATTCAGGACAATGCTACAAAGTTCCAAGTACCAGGAAAAAGATCTAGGCACATGTAGGAGATGTCAACAAACATGCTTTTCTCTGGGTATTTAATATTACAGTATAAACACCTGTCACTTTAACTATAATTTAATCACTCACTGCACGTTCCCTTTCTGCACTGCATCTGTAAATTTAACTACATTTTGTGTACATAGTAAGCCTATTTTTATCCTGTATTAATTTTAAATTGTGTTTTTTAACACAATTATGCCCTTCTTGATATACAGTGTTGTTTTATTATTGTTCATTGTTTTATGTTGCACCAAATCACCAAAGCAAGTGCCTATGTTTGTGAATTTTGTTCATTGGCAATGGAAATAAACCTTTTTTGATTCTGAATCTGATTCTGAAGAATAGAAACAGGCCCATTGAAGTCCTGTTTAAAACTGCAGAACGTTGTGGCATTTTATCGTAACACGCAATAGATTTTCAAATACTTGTTTTCATTGTCGAAAAGCTAAGTGACATTTTTGAGCCCAACGGTCCATGTGTTACTGTTACCTGGAGTCTGAATAGCTTTTAAGGTCAGACCTATGCTACGAAGGTAACTATGGTTCTATGAAACCCGGATTCCCGCCAGGGGTGGTGCTTTAAGCACTGAATGATTCCCTGTGCATGCAAAGGGAATAATCCAGTGCTAAAGCACAGTTATTAGGGATGAAATAGTCTCAAAGATAAAAATTAACATACATTAACATAAATATAAAACAGAGAAACTTGATAAGTATATAGAAGGCAAAGTTGAGTGTTGTTGTAAACAGTTTAGTTCAGTTTGCTGTGTTATTCTAACATTATTTTTTACATAAATTGAATGTTAGCATTAGCTTAGAGACAAAACTACTTACTTTTATAAGACATTTAGATGTTCCCAGGTTAATTTGAACATGTTGCCTGTGATTATCCATCAATAACTCTCTGCTTTGTGTTAACTGATTATTAAGGAATGAATGGAGCAGGATGGAACCGGAACTAGACTAGAATAGAACAGGCATTTTCTGAGCATTCAAGCCTCAACTGCAGGACAATACAGGATTTCTGAAACATGCATGGTTCAAAATACAGTTATAACATGGTCATCAAAGTCAATTTTACAAAATATTAAGTCCTGTTTAAGGTCAGGTATAACTTATAACCATCACTGATGAACTTGGTGGATGCTGCTTTTCTACTGAGCTTCATATCACATCATTGTTTATTTTTCTCCCTTGTCCTGGATTTGATAAATGTTTCAGTCAGCACTTTGAACACAGTGAGTGAGCATTGCCAAAGTGCAAATCTAAGCATACAGACAGTGTGGGTGGACTTACTGCTTGGAAAGTCAGACCACCACAAGATGTCATTGCAATGAAGAGAGAAATTCTTTGTCAAGCCAGATGTTTGCTTTGAAGCCAAGGGCATTCAAATATTGATTGTTCACATATTAGCATCAGTATTAGTGTCTGAGGCTCGCAGACGTTATTATTCATTTGCACCAAGACTAATACTACTAGACTACCATTATATTTACTTCAATACTTACTTAAATATATATTCATATTCATCCTAAATAATTAAGTTCCAGTATGTTGCAGAATACAATGATCTGTGTGGCATCATGGGAACAAGAGAGGGTCGTCAAAAGTACTGCAAATCAGATATTAATTCATACTAAAACTAGTATCGAAACTAGATACTAATTTGAGCAATTATCATCAATACTAATAAAAAGCACAGGAATTGGACAAACATTTACCTTTCCTGACCAGTTTTACAACAATCATGAGGTTTATCAGAGCTAATTTAAGACCACATAGTAAGAAATTACTATTATTTTGTGTTTAAAATGATATTCTAATAGCCTTTGATATTCTAATAGCCTTTTTAAATCGCTATCACGCTATTCCTTAATATCAAATTTGAATTTGAGATGTTAGTATTGTGACAACGATAGAACACGTATCAAGCCCAGAGGCCAAATGCAAAAGCTAATGTCCTCACCCTTTTTGTTTATGAACATTTGCACTGGCTACTTCCTGTATGTGAGCACAGTGTGTTTTGTTTTCTGTAAAATCATCCCAAGTTCCCAAGACTCATAAGTTTTATACAATGCTCTAAGGCACCATCTAGCTCTGAGGCAGGTATAGGGTTCAATTTGTTCACTTAAAGCCCAGAGTTGGACTGAAGAAGTGAAAAGGGGAAACGCCACAGAAATGAGGGGAAAGTGCTGCTTATGATCCAGAATAAAACCAACCCATTTCCTGTACCCCCAGAGGATTCTGTCCAGTGCTCCCCATATATGGTGATGGTATTTACTGTACATTTAGTCCATGCGGCTGGGCTCTAGCATTTAAGAATCATGTTGAGATTAAATTCTGGAAAGAAATTTGGTGGCATTGTTTTTAAGAAATATGGTAATTGGGCATGCACTACTTACACAATCAAGAGTCAGTAATTATTGTCAGTAAGTATTGTGATTGTAATGTATTTTATGTACTTTGTTATTTTTGTAAACATTCATATTCAAGTCATTGCGGTTCTTGTTTTAATAATTATTTCATAATCACTTTTCTACCCTGTTAAAATAATTATACAGGCTTGTTTAATGAGTGAGGATTAGTTGAGCTAACTGCAAAGTAAGGTGATACCAGTGTTGTCATGGTCACTGAGGATTCTAGTCACTAGAGAAACCTCTCGGGTCCATTTGTGTGTGTGAATCTCTATGATTGCTTCTAACAGAAATGTGCTGATGAAAGCAGCATGTTAAGTTTGGCTTAACCTCAAAGCTAAAAATGAGAGCTAGGATGTTGCCATGTAGATTAGATGTAATGCTCTGGTGTATTTATTATAGAAGGAAAGGCCTCCATGAGAGAAGCTCTCTTTTTCATGGGTGCCTTAAATTCATAAAATGGCAAGATTCTCCAATTGAAATAACTTCTATGTTTTGTTTCATAGATGTAGAGCAAAGTTGCTGAAAGCCTTTATCCCAATTCTGTGTTGATACGGCTACAAAATAAACATGTCCTGACATCTGACATCAGTCTACATCTTAAATAATCAGGCAAATCCATTGATGAAATCATCATTTCTTCTTTTACAAAAATATAATCAGGCAAATCCTAACCGTATACTGAGTTTAGTGGGCAGGATAGTTTTGAGACCGGATGGAAATTATTCAAATCATTCTTCTTTATGCAAAGGGAGAACAAAAATCAGCTTTCCATTGTAAACTGTAAACAATGCGATTAAAACATAAGATCCACACTATTAGTGGAGCTGATAACAATAGCATCTGCTGATTTGGTTGCCGTGGCTTCTGCCCAGGCTTTGTCACATTCTTGAGCTAATGCAGCGATGTCTGGACAAAACCAGGGATTATCCTTATTTTTGACCCTGACTCTTTTAAGAGGGGCATGTTCATCAGTAATATCATTAAATGTTTTAAAGATAAAGTCCAGCGCTGTGTTGGGTTCTATAATATTGGTGGTAAAACCAATGTCACTATAGAACAGATCAGACAGAAATGCTTGCTCAATAAAAGCTTATTCATTTCATTTTGTGGTCCACTTACACCTAATAGGACCTAATATACACCTAAAATCAAGAGGACAGACACCACTCCTTTGGTAATTCTGAGGCTTGTTGCTTGAGATAATGTCCTGTAATGTTGCTTTAAGTGGGTCTTTAGGGTCCTGTCGGGAGGAGCAGTCATAAGTTGTGTGAGGTTTAACACATTACAATAGTGTTTTAGACTGTCAGAAGTGTTGAACAACCAATGGATGTTCATGTCACCTAAAACAAGCAACTCAGAATTATCAAAAATGGAAAGAAGTATTCTAGCTCACCGACGGGTACAGACAAGGGACGATGAAAATGTACTACTATTATTTTCCCACATCAAGGGCTATAAATTAAAAACTCTTTGACTTGGAGACTTTGGTATTCAAAGATATTGTACAAGATTTTAGAAATATTGCTACTCAACCTCCTTTGCTGGGTCTATCACAATGAAATTTATTATAATTGTCCAAAGAAATGTCAGCTTCTGAGATCCTGGAGGTTAGCCATGTCAGAGAATACAAATGTATCAGGATTTGTTTTTTCGTTGATATATTTAAATCAGTGTTATGAACATGATCTAATGGAGTATTTCCACAGAAAGGCTTTTAGTAGATTTAATGTTGATTAAAATGATTCGTTGTTTTGCCGGTCTGCTTCGATCCTCTTCTATTTATTATTCACCACACAATTGTGAGGCTCGTAATCATCAGCTGATTCCTTTCTTGACTGGGGTCTTAAAGGACCCTGGGCATTTGAAGTCCGTATACTTGACTGTCACACATTGACTGCTACAGACACAAGAGTGAGCTCAATGTTAAAAGAAAGAAGACAAGAGCCATACATATTTGGATGCAGGATTGCTACTGTCCTATAATCCACTTGCTACTGTCCAAGATACTCAGCCCAGTGTTTTGAGAACCTCTTCAGTCTTTCTGGAGCAGGCCTCCTTTTCCTGTGTGGATCCTCCCAGAACACATTAGAGTTGCCTCATTAAACTCTGCTGTAGTCAAAACACTTGAAGGATCCAAATATTTGATATTTCCATTCGGTTACGCTCTTCATTCCACACATAGCTCAAACTAAGGTTAAATAAAGCTTGTTAAATTGTCTTTTCGTTTTCTTTTTTTTCTTGCTTTGACATTGACTCATTTGACGTTAACAAGGTGTGTGGAGATATTCCGTCTGTGCGGTAGAGACATGTGTTTGAAAGTTTTTTCAAGACATGCCATAGACATACATTCATGTGTAAAAGAGTTTATGTACCAAATGTGTTTTTATTAGTGATTTAAGATTTAAGGCTCCCATTGTCAGCAAAATCTCACCTCATATCATCAACTTTTTGTGCTTGTTTGTTAATTTTGTAATAAATTACTGTGGCATACATCACCACCACAGAATCTGATAACTTATCTGTTAACTTACTAATAACTTTTTATATTTACCAGGGGAGAAACTCCCATTGTTTTCCCGCACTACATGATTTAAGTCTTTTTAAGTGTTTTATTTGTTTAGGTGTCTATAAATAGTGTAGTCCACAGGCAGGAGGATGTTAAAGGCTTACTGGTTCTCTTTCTGGTAATTTGGAGTTCATTAAGTGACGTATAACATTTCTGGTTAATTTCCCACTTTATAGGGTTATCTTGAGCTTTTGTGTCATGTTTATTTAATTTATTTAATTTTGTTTTAATTATTTGGCTGTTGACATAATGGGCATAGGGCAGACCATCCATTTGTTTTGATTCAATTTGATTTCTATACTCCAATATCAAAAGTTTTTAGGTCACTGGACCCTGAAGCGCTCCCAATTTTTGTTCGTACTTATTTGATCAGATAAATACATACAGCCTGATAAATGTTTTAAGTGCTATCTTGCTAACTTTGGCTGATGTTGTTTGTCTTGCTCTGTGCATTGTGTAGATCTATATTCAGCAGAATGACACTCATTTTTAACAGCACATTGTGACCCTGATCCACAGTAGCCAGACTGCCCTGAGTCATCACACATGATGAATGACCTCAGCTATCCTGAGACAAACTGCGCCGAAATAAAAACAGACATGGAGTGGGAAGTCTATGTCAAGATGAGGATAGCAGAGCAAGCAGTACCGCTTAAGCAATGTTCCTTTAGCTTCTCTAAAGTAAATATGATGATGTGCTCAGCACAATGATAAAATTGGATTACCTCAGATTCTTTCAGCCACAATATGCAGTTCATGTCAGTTTGTGCTTCAGTGTGTGATTCTCGATTAGTCTCATTGTGTTTTTACAGTGAAATAACAATGGCATGTTCTGTTGCAGGGGAGCCGGGGCCACTACCGGTACCACTGGCAGAGCCACAATGTCAAACACAGTGGAGTGGATGACATGGTTCTACTTAGTAAAATCAATGAAGATGCCATCGTGGACAACCTGAAGAAAAGATACATGGACGACTACATCTTTGTATCCTTTCAAACGTCTAAGTCACACTGCTCTGGTGAATGACTGTGTGTTGTTTCATCTGTGCTTTTCCCAGAATTTCTCATTCATGATGCTAGAGTGAGTAATAGGTCTCTAACTGTGGAGAAAGGCCCCTTAACAGCCCCTCACTGCTAACGTTGCAAAGATAACTCATACACTCCCACCATTGCCAAACCAGGGTTAGGGAATAAAACATGAAAGTTGCAAAGCATTTTAAGTACTGTACAATGTGATGAGAACAATTATTTGTTTTTAAAGGAAATGTGATGAAATAAAAACTGTATCTGTTTTTTAATACACCACTAACCCTAACTCTAGCTGACCTGTTATAACTTACTTCTGCTATGCACCCGGCTCATGATTATTAAGTCTAACTCTGGAGTGAGGCCTTTGGGTCAGTACACAGCTGCCGCTGTGAGGTTGCCCTGCTAGCGCTGTGTAGGTCACTGTAGGCCACCCACAATAGCTGCTTTATTAGCCTTGAGCTGTGTTTTGGCACACAACACAGCAGAAACATAGAATATAATTATCTAGGACATGAAACTATCAACTTTTGCAACAGTGCTTTGCTATAGTCTTTTTTTTTTTCTTCACATTTTCAAGCTTTTATTCCCTTAACACACCATCCTCTTAGACATATATCGGTCCTGTGCTAATCTCAGTAAACCCTTTCAAGCAGATGCCATATTTTGGTGACAAGGAAGTGGAGATGTATCAGGGCGCAGTAAGTAGTGTTGTGATTACCCTTTTCAGATTATTGTGAACAGATTATGTATCTAAATATAATTCTATTGGTTTTGTTAAAACACACAAAAAGATCTTTTACAAACCTACTCGGCTAGACTTGGAGGACATTTGATAGATATTAACTATGCATTTTAATATGTTTCAGGCTCAGTATGAAAACCCGCCTCACATCTATGCATTGGCAGATAACATGTACAGAAATATGATGATTGACCGAGAGAACCAGTGTGTGATTATTAGGTAAGACTTCATTGTTATCATTTTAAAAGTTGTGACCAGAAAGGATTTTGGTTAAATCTTGAGTAATGAGAACACATAAGCACTTAAAGCTATTGTGAATGTAAGTTTCTGCTTACAACAGAAAGGCAAACATGGAACACACACCTAACAGGTTTATCTCCATAGGTTGGGTCAGCTCACTCCGTCCAACTCAGTGCATTATTGTGATGTGTTTTGTTAATAAATAACTAATACTCAATTGAATGTGAAATGATTAGCAGCTGGTTGTTGTCTCAAGATCTTGCTACTTCCTGGTTTAGACAAAAGCTGAATCGGCACCTGTTTGATTCTCTCACAACAGCTGTGTCTTTTTTTTTGTTGAGATTGTTTAGTGAGAGATATCTCTTTGGTTAAAATGTCGAAAAAGGAAAGTGCCAAGTCATCGTTTGTGGTACAGTAACCTGTGCATTGTGGTTGTTTTAGTGCTCACGTCATGATGAAACGACTCAGCACTTTTGACTTCTGTTCATCTAGTTGGCACGAAGTTGTTTGTTTAACAGTACAAAGGTGCTGAATTGAATTGGTCATCAACTATATGAGCAAACTGGAGCAAAAAGGAAGTGGTTTGACTCCATATTAATAGCCCATGACTATATTCAGCATAATTTATTATCCCTTTCATAGCACAACACAGGAATTTCCCGACTAAACTCAGCAAAGCAGTGTTTTGGAGTCAACTGTTCAGCTGCATGTGGCAAAGGATAATGAGTCAATCATTATCAGGGAAGTCTATTCAATACATCTCCTTTTTAGTTTATATCTCCTTGACAGAAATTAGAAATTTGACGGTATTCAAGTATAGTGTCAAATACAAATATGTTTTACAAATGTTGCTATTTAATAAATCAATGCATGTGTTATTTGTTTATTTTCCCCCACTCATACAAATCCAGTAGACAAAAATGGGTTATTTCCAATAAAGGTCGGTAGGCGGTTGCTGTATGTGGCATTTACAAAACAATCATTCACAGACAAATTTGAAAGTAATTTACTCATTTTAGTTGTTTATTTGTTGATCACATTCACAATGAATGGAGTAATGTTGTATGAAACTGATTGGTTTTGACACATAATGCCCTGGCAAAGGATTGCACAAAAGATGATAAGGCCTTCTATGTGTGTATTGTATTATTGTTTCCTTCCTCACTACTTGGAACAAGACCTGCATTAATGTGAGGGTTACCCCATTGTGCCACTAAGGCCAGGGAAACACATATAAAACACAAACGCATACAATTAAAAGTGGTACTAAATATAATAGAATTTTAAAATGACATACAATACAATAAACATTTGGCTTATAATGGAAACAAGTCAAAACGGTGTGTTTTTGAGCAGCTCCCATGACTGTGCTGGCAGCTTTAACAGCCTGCAGCTGTATTTCTCACAAAGGCATTACCAACCTGACTCTACTTCAAGAGAGAAAAACAGGCTTCAGTGTTATCCACTGCCAAACCACATGTGTCAAAATATGTATGGCCCTGCTAAAGTGAAAAGCAAAGAGCAAAACTGTGAGAGGCAAGATGGAAAAGGAAAAGAAGAAATATCTACAAAACTAATGACAAATGCTACAGGAATTGAAGCGGTGGTAATCGAAACTATTGCTTTGATGCTTGGAAGAAGGCACAACGATGATTATTGTTTTTTTTCTCAGTGGAGAGAGTGGTGCTGGGAAGACGGTGGCAGCAAAGTACATCATGAGCTACATCTCCAGAATCTCAGGAGGTGGAGGCAAAGTACAGGTGAGAGCTGCTGCAGCATGTGGTGTAACATGTTCAACAGGTCGGGCATGTTTGAAATGGCTGTGCTGATTAATTATTTTACTGTTGTATAATGTCTTATGTAATTAGTGCTTGCAATAAAATGTATGGTGTGTGAATTGTTTTTGTGTTTGTTGTTGCATAACTCTTTCCATTTTCAGGCTGACAGAAAGCTATTAAGTGTTCTAATGCTCCAAAATTTTTGTCTTCCAATTGTGTCTTTTCTGATTTAAATTCAAGCCGAACCCATTTTGCAAATCACCTGCCAGATTATACACTTAAAAATTAGGAGCTCAAATGATTACTTGAAGTTGAAAGGACCCTTTGTAGGTTGCAAATAGTACAATAGATCAAATTAATTTAAAAAAGTAATGCATTTTAACCAAATGTTTAATCAAAACTATTAATAATAAAGAAAGAAAGAAAATGACTGCACCGAGAAAAGTGAAAGTAGATATATTTAAATCTGTCCAACAACATCCAATGCCTACAAACTCTTAAGCACTTTCACATGCCTAATTTGGCCACCAACACGGCTTTAGAACAGCTTTCTTAAAGGGTAAAGTGGGGTGGACCACAGCCAATTAGCAAGTTTGCATTCATAAAATGTTTTACAATTAGATTTGATTAGATTTGGACACAAGACGCTGCTTTTACAATACACTTTATGGGGGGAACAAAAATGACCTATTTACAAGATAAAAAAGTTGGGTAAAGCAACTTCAATCTCATATATCATCAAAATAAACACTTATACACCCTAGCCCTTCACATCATCCATAGATCCATCCACAAGAACCATCATTATTCTGTTTTCTGATCTAAAGCGTAGTACGTTCCCAGTTTCCATGAATGAATTCTGTTTATAGTGGAAGGGGAAATATTTGAGAAGTCATGTGTGTCTGAGTTTCAGATGGCTCACAGTACAGATGTCCTCCAGACAGACAGTATTTGTGTCTGAGTGGAAAGTTCCAGAGCACTGTAAGCTGGCAGTGAGGGCGAGAAGCTGCTGTTCATATGCTCCATGTGTGACGCCGCTAACAGCTCATTGTTCCTCTTTGCAGCACGTCAAAGACATCATCCTGCAATCCAACCCACTGCTGGAAGCTTTTGGGAATGCCAAAACTCTGAGGAACAACAACTCTAGCAGATTTGTACGTTTTTACTTCAACACGGAGACATTTGTCAAAAAGGCCACAGTTTATTACTCGTAAAGTAATGGCATTTTTTTGTAATCAATGCAGAAATAAATATATAGCTTAGTTAATCTTTGGTGATATTTTCGGCCCCTCTAGAGATCCACTCTCCCAGTTTTATTATATTCTTCTGGTACATATTGCATTACAGCGTTGTCTGTCTAAAGAAATAGTTTGTGACTTTTAAAATTATTTTATGATTTCTGATAAATGATCATGATCGATTAGATACACAGCAATGTGAAGGATTTTCGATCATATGTCAGGATGTCAGCTTCCCGGTGTATCCAGTTGAATAGTATAAATCCATGCTTTAATCCAACAGGGAAAGTACTTTGAGATCCAGTTCAGCTCCGGCGGTGAACCAGACGGAGGAAAAATCTCAAACTTCCTTTTGGAGAAGTCTCGCGTCGTGATGCGAAATCCTGGAGAGAGGAGTTTCCACATATTCTACCAGGTGAGGCTTTACTGGTGCTTTTGTTCCAGAGCTAAAGAACACATTTTGTCATTTAGCTGCAGGAACCTCTTGATCAATGAAAGTAAAGAGCTTGATGATTTAGACGTCTAACTTAATATATTGTATAGTTTTAACAATAAATGCCCTGTTGTTCACAGTTAATAGAAGGAGCCAGTGGAGAGCAGAAGAGCAGCTTGGGGATCACCAGCCTCGACTATTATACTTACCTCAATCAGTCCGGTTCCTACAAAGTGGACGACATTGATGACAAGTCTGATTTCAAGGAGACAGTGGTAAAACTTCTTTAGTCTAATGATATTCTTCACGTCTTTGTACTCTTTGCGTATGTCTAATTACAAGCCATTTCCAGTGCCGTTGTCTCCTCATGACATTCCTGCCTCTCTCAACCACAACGCCTTTTGTTTCGCTTTCCACTATTCCTTTTGTTTTTGTTTACTTGTCGAACCGTAACGGGACTAATTAACCCTCATGCGCAACAAACCACAACTCTGATTTAACAGTCCTTTCTTGCCTGCTTCTCACTCAGCATGCCATGGACGTGATTGGCATTAGTGCAGAGGACCGCTCCATGGTGCTTCAAATTGTGGCTGGAGTCCTGCACCTGGGAAACATCAGCTTCAGGGAGTCTGGAAACTACGCCGCGGTGGAGAGTGAGGAGTGTAAGTGGTTTTATTAAGTACAGCATAATGAGGGTACAGTAGAATAATATGTTACAGTTTAGAGAAACGTGTTTTACGCTTTCATTCACTCTTGGTTGGTACTAACTAAGCTACCTTTTGACACTGATTCATTCTTAATAGTTTTCAGAAAGTTAAATGTTGGCTAATTGTTATGGTTGTGATTAAATTTCTGCTTTGGTCTGATAGCCCCGAACAAAAGCCACAATCACACTCACAATCAAACACTGCTTTGGTCCTCTACTTCTTTTTGTTCTCATCCTTTTATGTTTAGTCCCAAAATAATATGGTCCATATGAATGAGATGAGAGGCCAGTGAACAAAGCCCTAGTCTTTTCTGGGAGAAGGCAATAGCAGGTCATCATAGCCTCTGCTTTCTTGTCCCCTTTCCAGACCCACTTCCTGTGTGATCCAACTGCAGTCTTACCATTACTCTACCCTCAGGTCATTTTGTTTTTTAGATAATCCATTTATGGTTCATGTAGAGGCTCATGTCATGAATCAAAAGCGGGTGTAACTCTGGGTATTCTGCAGAATCATTGATCAGATATCTTAATAATTTAGCCAAGTCTTCATGAACACAAATAGATGTAATATGTGATCTGTCTATTGAACACAAATAGATATTTTATGTGATCTCCGTACTGGAATTGCAAATATCTCTATGGACATGTTCATCAGGCACTGCACTGTGACACTATTTTGCTCTCTGCTCATTTGACTAACAAATTTGCTAAACATGTGTCACCGTGAAGCACATTGCCTTTTGTTTTATTATGAAAACTCTTTCTTACGTAAAGAATGAGTCATGATCTAAAGAGGGTCATGGCGAGTCACACCCTCGAGTCCCAGATGAGGGCTACTGCAGTTTTCAGAGGCACTTCCAGACATAGCAGGTCGGCAGTGCCCCGAGAACCATTTCCTTTTAGGGGAAGTGACTCACTGTAATAAGGCTGGGAGGGACTCTCAGGGGATAATATCAACTCCAGGTCCAAGCTGGGAAACCATTCATTCAAACCCATTCAGCTCTTTTCTTTAGTGTATGAACATTATCTTACCTGGAAAGCAGAAGGATTTATACACGTCATACCACTTAGGGGTTCCTGATTGAAGTACTTTTAGAAAATAAATTGATTCTCAACAAAGTTATTTTAACATTTTATAAACATTATTAATATTAAAATGTTATTTGTGTGCTGCCCGTTAAGCAGCAGCACATATTCCTTCCTGAAGATGTGAGACAGACTTATACTCTCTACTGTTCAAATCCAGGCTAAAAACAGTTCTGTTTGGCTGTGCATATGGCTGAAAGCATTTTTTGACACTGTTCCTCTTTAATTTAAGTAATGTGTTTTAATTTAGTAAAGGTACATTTTGTTTTAATTAATTTATTTTATTTTCATTCATAACGTAAAAAATCCATTATCATCAACATACACAAAGAATGAATGAAAAGGAGCAGAAAGAAAAGCAACATTTTACAATGATTATTATGTCTGTTTGTATTCTGATTTTAATGAATATTGTATTACTTTGTGTACGAATTGTGCTCTACAAATAAACTTGCCTTGCCATTTGCCAAATCTCCCTGTTCTCACCCCCATTTCACGCTACACTGCCCTGTCTAGTAAAGTCTACTGGCCAAAAAAAGTCCTTGAAAATGACAACTTTATAACCGCATAATAAAAAAAGCTTCATTACTTGATATAGACCAATATTAATAGAATTCCTTTTTTCTATATTTTTTTTTAAACAATGTGATTTCATTTAATTGGAAAAGACTTCTCTTCATTTTTCCTTCTTTTTTGTAGTCTTGGCATTTCCGTCATTCCTACTTGGAATTGACCAGCATCGTCTCAAGGAGAAACTTACCAGCAGGAAAATGGACAGCAAATGGGGAAGTACTGTGGAGACGATTGACGTGACGCTGAACGTAGAGCAAGCGTCCTACACTCGCGACGCACTTTCCAAAGCCTTACATTCACGAGTGTTTGATTTCTTGGTTGAGGTACTTTTTATTTACTTTTCATACAATCGTTTGAAGTAGTTGTTTGTCTAATCAGGATCTAATGCTGTTCGCTCTTTTTAATGCAGTCCATCAACAAAGCCGTGGTTAAAGATCACCAGGAGATCAATATTGGAGTTTTGGACATTTATGGATTTGAAATCTTCCCGGTAAGTTATTATGCAGTCTGACATATGGTCTGTAGAAATGTTCATAGATTTAACAAATAAATTAGATTAAGGGATAAACAGTGAGCATTTAAACAGATTAACTGTAGAGGATCAGACTAATTTGGAGCCATTCCCTTCATGAGGCAATATGCTTCTATAAGCTCATTATCGGTATGTGTTGCAAAAATGTCTAAATTCAACACAAAGTATTTGAAAATTAACTTGCATCCCTACAAAATAGTCATTGCAGTATCAGTTTCTGTTTCACTGAATGGGGTTTAGTAGACAGGAGGTTGCAGACCACCCCAGGACAAGGTGCAGGTCAAAGGTCTTTTGTTTGTGTTGTAAATGACAGTGTTGTTCTGCCTTCAATATAATGGAGGACCATTGTTAAGCATTATGGCCTCAAAAAAAAAAAAAAAAAAAAAAAAAAATTAGTGCTTGCAATAGAATGTATGGTGTGTGAATTGTTTTTGTGTTTGTTGTTGCATAACTCTTTCCATTTTCAGGCTGACAGAAAGCTATTAAGTGTTCTAATGCTCCAATATTTTTGTCTTCCAACTGTGTCTTTTCTGATTTAAATTCAAGCCGAACCCATTTTGCAAATCACCTGCCAGATTATACACTTAAAAATTAGGAGCTCAAATGATTACTTGAAGTTGAAAGGACCCTTTGTAGGTTGCAAATAGTACAATAGATCAAATTAATTTTTAAAAAGTAATGCATTTTAACCAAATGTTTAATCAAAACAAAATATGAATAACTATTAATAATAAATAAACCATTGTTAAGCATTATGGCCTCACAGGAAATATATTTCTCACTGACTCCATTAATTATGTTCCACCAGAAAAATGGATTTGAACAGTTCTGTATCAACTTTGTGAACGAGAAGCTGCAGCAGATTTTCATTGAGCTCACATTGAAGGCAGAACAGGTAACGCACCACAGAAACGGTTTGTTTTGTTGCACTTGACTTTGAGTTTTATCTGGATCCTGCTGTTCTTTGTAGGAGGAGTATGTGCAAGAGGGCATCAAGTGGACACCAATCGAGTACTTCAATAACAAGATAGTCTGTGACCTCATTGAGACCAAGGTAAATACATATTTGCACTTTGAGGACATTAATTACAACTTTATTTTGTCAAAGGGTCCCAGCATGCTTCTTAATGTGATTCATGGTCCCCACTCAGACAGTTAATCCATAAAATCCATAACAAGGGGTTTGTACTTTTATTTTGAGAGGAGCAGGGGGTCTGTACCAGGCTCAACATGGCTCTTTGCACTAGATTTGATTTAGTTTATCCACAAACAAGTTGGCATGTGTGCTTATTACAGAGGCTTGTTGTTTCCTCTGTGCTCCCGGTTTCAGCTGCGGGGCAAAGGCACAAGAAAGTGTTAAGCCAACTTTGTGTATCATAAAGTATTGGCTGTTTAAATCAAACTTGGATTCAAATTGGAAAACCTATTAAAAATGTAAACGCTTTTTCAAGAAACAAAATGCACTTATCTTACTTTCTTTTTACTATGGAATTCCTTAATTTAAAGGTAAAAAACAAAATACAACACGATACTGCGCTGTTTTCAAAAGTCAAAACTGCACCGTATATAATTTATTTAAATGTGTACAACATACTGACTGACTTCACTATCCATCGTGCCCAGAATCCACCTGGCATCATGTGCATCCTGGACGATGTGTGTGCCACGATGCACGCTGTGGGCGAAGGGGCCGACCAGACGATGCTGCAGAAGCTCCGAATGCAGATCAACACGCATGAACATTTCAACAGTTGGAACCAAGGATTTATCGTACATCACTATGCTGGGAAGGTAAACACACTGCCTCAAAAACAGAAAAAACAAATAAAAGTGATTTTATGTATCATGTGGTTCATTTTACTTTCCTAAAACCCAAAGACTTAAGCAGACATCAGAACATCACTTGACCAGAGGTTCTGTCAGGTCATTTTACGTATGGCTTCAACCCAGTAACTCGATGCCGTAAACTAAATTGGCCATGCCTTAGGAGTTTTCAGAGCCCCTCCTGTCCAGCTGTGAATAAATTACTTTTTAAGACACAGCGTTGCAGATAAAACGTTATTTTATTTGCCCAGGTGTAAATTGGGCATGAGTAACCTTTTAATTTTCTCATAGCCCACTGACCTACTTTAGGATAGAGCCACATTTACATTGTTGTTACGAGTGTCATTTAAGGAATTCACTCTCAGTGTTGTGTCCTTCTCTTGTAGGTGTCCTATGATGCAGAGGGTTTTTGCGAGAGAAACCGAGATGTGCTCTTTACTGACCTCATCGAGCTGATGCAAAGCAGTGAAATGTGAGTCACCACTTGTAAATATCTCCTTAGTGCTAACCTTAGTTCTCCTCCATTGTTTTGCATGTCGTTTTAATTGAACACATGTGAATTTGAATGTGTCTGCGCATCTGGAAATGAGTACAATGTAACAGAAGTGCGGGCTGGGGCCTCATCGTGCCCTTTGCCCCTGAAGTACGTCCGGCTGCCGTCCAAATGTGTGGCTCTGGGTCTCTCCAGTCGAGCCGTACAAGTGCATTTCCCTGCAGAGCTGCTTTTTGTGGAGTCCGCCTGCCGTGTGTTTAGGCTTTGGTTTTTTTTTTTAATGTCAAAATGGCCATCTGTGCAAAGAGTCAATGGTCTGCGGCCTCAGACAGACCCCTTTGTGGTTATACGAGACAAAGGCGCATTTCTTAATTCCTTCAGACAATTGCTTGATAATATATTTTGGCCAAATAATGAATTCAAGTGTGTATGTTAAAATCCAATAAGCAAGATCTGGCACGAGAACACTTGAAGGAAATGCAAAAGGACGGAAGAGCCTTATTCTTCTGAGCTGCAGCTCTAAACACAGAAGAAAAGAACCGCAGCATTAAAAGCCGGGAAGTATGAACAGACTTTTTGCATACGACCTGCTGATCCCTCTTTGTTCTCTGGCCATAATCTACAATCAAACATAAAACAAAAACAACTGTGGGAGAAAGGGAAGTTGACTTGAACAGACGGTTGAAAAGGTTTTGTTCAGATTTCATTTAAATTGTACTTTGTGTCTACCGTGCTCAGACACATTGTTTGATGTGAGTAATCAAAGCAAAACTCCACAATGTTAAAGATTTAGCAGCTTATCCGGCTCGCTAGCTACTTTGTACTACTGCACTGATAAATAGACTGGTGTTTTTCTCTTACCAAGGTCACGCAAAGTAAAATAAAAAGTAGATTGACATTGGAGTGTAATGGTGGCTCTATGGTTGTGTTCTGTGTTTTGGGTTTAATAAAAATAACATATTAAAATGCTATTTGTTCAACAGTGGGTTCATCAGAAAACTGTTTCCGGAAAACCTCAACGCTGAGAAAAAGGGTCGTCCAACCACAGCAGGGAGCAAAATAAAGGTAATTTATAAAACCCTCTTTAATTAATTGGATTGGTTGGTCCAGCTCTGGGCAATAGTGTTTTAGTGTAAATACATGAAATGTAAAACTACATATGTTCCTCACAGTCTCATGTGGCTCTTGTTGTATCTTTTTAGAAACAAGCTAATGATTTGGTGAGCACATTGATGAAGTGCACGCCACACTACATCCGCTGCATCAAACCAAATGAAACGAAGAAGCCACGAGACTGGGAGGAGAGTCGGTAAGCTCCACTCAGGATCTTTGTATTTCAGATTGAAAGTATTGTTCAGTGCTGATGACCATCCTGTTGTGAGCTGGCACAAGCTGTGTCATTAATGAGCCCCGGAATAACTGTCCACAAGGGAAGTTTGTGTCCGCTTAGTGCTCCATTAGGTCTTTGTTTAAGAAAATGTCAACAAAACATGCTTCATTTACATGCAATGACCTTAAGTTATGACTTCCCCTTGTGGAGGCAGATGCCTATTCTCAATCTGCTAGTTGTGAATTATTTTTTGTGATGATTCAAATGTTAATGATGATGAAATTGTACGTTGTTAGGTCTTTAAAATTACATTGTTTTGTTCATTAATATTTCAGAGTGAAGCATCAAGTTGAGTATCTTGGTCTGAAAGAAAACATCCGAGTTAGGCGTGCTGGCTATGCCTATCGCAGAGTCTTCCAGAAATTCCTCAAAAGGTAACACAACTGTGTTTGTTTTTGTTTTTTAAATGAGCGCGACCTTTAGTTTTTATAACATTGTGTTATAATATTGGCTTGAGAGACCGTGGGTTCTGTTGCTCTGGCAACCGCGGAGGCCATGTTGCGAGTGAAGAAAGAGCAAAATTCGAATCGCAAATAATGTAGAAATAATGCGATAAAATTCAGATTTGTTGTCCTAATAATGCAGAGAACTCTACCTGTGTCTGCAGTTTTTCTGAATTAGGAAAATTAATATTCACCCTAAAAACCCTGCGTTGTTCTAAATTTTACACAGAATTAAACCATTAAACTATGTTTGTGTGACACCATATGGACACAATCATTGATCGCTATTCTGTTTATTCATTACTATAAATTAAGGATTTATCATCTAAAATTTAAAAATATGTTTTTTTCAAGATTTGTTCCCATAAGTTTGGTAGAATATGAGCATTATATAAAGTGCAAACACAAAAAGTCAAATTATCAAAGTATTAATTTAAATTATTAAGTCGAACCGGTCATTAGTTTCTAAGTTACCATGTTGACGTTCTCTCTAGCTTATATTATAACTCATGTTTTGTAATACCACATTTTATATCGTCTGAATGAATTGTTTTCAATGAATAACAACGTTTCTAGTTGAATATCTTGATTTAGATTATTATTTTCTTTCCATCGGTTTGTATTTTAGGTACGCCATCTTGACCAAAGAGTCATGGCCGACATGGCGAGGGGACGAGAAACAGGGCGTCCTTCACCTCCTGCGAGCGGTCAACATGGACCAGGACCAGTTTCAGCTTGGTCGCTCAAAGATCTTCATCAAAGCCCCTGAATCGGTATGTGGCCGTCTGCTTGCTCAGGACTCCTATTTTCATGTATAAACTGCTATGTTAGTACTAAGCTCCATATAAGGACATCAGTGCCCTAAATTGGGCTTGAGTCCTTGTTGCATGGGTGGAGACTTAACCCGAGCCATGCACCACGTCAGCACTGAGTCAACATTACGCTCAAACTAAAACACAAGCAGAGGCTGTGAATGCAGAGTTGGAGGACATCATAAAGGGTTGTCTTTTTCCACATGAACTTTTTTTCTTCATGTTTTTAATAAAAGGAGTGTTTGTGCGCGTGCACTCCCCCTTACATTTTGTACACAAGAGTCGCAGTACTCATACACGTTTGCCTCAGAGCACAGGCAACTCATTCTAAATGCAGTCTGATGCTGACCCTGAAAGACTTTCCTTATTCACCAAAATGAATAAGTGCCAAGTCCCCCATCTTCCACGATAAATGTTTATGGGACTCAGACGCACAGATCACACGGGGCGCTGCACTGAAATGAACTGCCAGCCCTCTTAACTGACAAGAGTTAATTAGTTTTACAAAGGCGTTGAAGAAAGTTTTTCTGACGCCACCAGATGTTTCTAGACATAAAAGTGGTGAAAGATGGGCTGCTGACGTACTGTAAAAGAGCTGCTTTATTCAGGTTTGCTCTGTTGACATTTGCAAATCTGTTAAAATTGTGGTTAAGTTGTACATTTCAGAGTCGATAAGGATTAATGACACCAGGCAAACACCAGCTGCTGTTTATGTTAGGAGTCCTTCACCTGGGAGATTTAATGATTAAACCAGTAAAACAGGTTTTGGTGATTACGCAGCACCTCTTTGTTAATTGATGACTAATTTCTCTTCTTCCTGGTTTCGTTGTGACATTTTTCCTCTTAGTTCAGTTGTGTTTTGTCATACTACTGTTTGTGGTCAGTGGATGGCAGGCCGGCCTCAAAAAGGGGCCAGGATGTTTAGTCTGTGTAATTGTGTGTCAAAAACAGCATCAGGAAATTGGAATAGTAATTTTCTCTTCCCTCACTCATCAGCCTAAAACATTCATTCATACTCCTTACATCTTTCATGGTTCAGATGCAGTGGGGTTGTTCATGACTTCAATGCATTTGAACGAGAAAAAAAAATTCATACAGTTGTTCAGTGTACAGTAGTTCATCAAACAGACTCCACACCATTCCTTCCATTCTTTGCATTTAGGCGTGCCTATGACTGCTGAGGTATGCTTATGTCTTTGTTTGTGTTCACAGCTCTTTCTACTGGAAGAGACAAGGGAACGAAAGTTTGATGGCTATGCTAGAACAATTCAAAAAGCCTGGAGGAAGTATATGGCCCGTAAGAAATATGTTCAGATGAGAGAGGAAGGTGAGTTGTGGATAGGGCAGTTTTTTGTGTTGATTTACTGATTAACTGAATTTGTGATTGTTGCATTTTCTTTAGCATCTGACCTGTTGTTAAATCGAAAAGAGCGACGGCGACACAGCCTCAACAGAAACTTCATTGGCGACTATTTGGGTATGGATGACAGGCCCGAGCTGAGGCAATTTCTGGGCAAGCGAGAGAAGATCGACTTTGCAGACAAAGTTACAAAATATGACCGTCGTTTCAAAGTGCGTAATCTGCTTTTCTGCAGCTCCTGTCGCCCTACATTTGATACATTAATGATAATGTTGTGATTTTATTTGTGAAGGGAATCAAGAGAGATTTGATCCTAACCCCCAAATCTGTGTACCTGATTGGAAGAGAAAAAGTTAAACAGGGTCCAGAAAAGGGACAGGTGACAGAAGTGCTCAAGAGGCGGATTGAAGTTGAGAAAATATTAGCAATTTCTCTAAGGTATGTCATTTTAAGTTTGTATCTAAGATTTCCAAAACAATATTAATCTTTGAAGTGTTTGTTTTGTTTACAATGGTAATGTGTATAGTATTTATAATGTTCAAGCAAAATTACAAATAGAATTACACTATTAAGATTACCGCAACAATTCAGCATTTTCTGTCAGTTGCATTTGAGCTTAATATAAGTGAATACAATATGTTTTTTTTAGAGTTTGTTTTGGAAGAATCATAGATGAAATCATGTTTTGAAAACATTTGATTTTTAATGCTCCTACATTGCTTGCTTTTGAAGAAATGTCATAATTGTTGTTGGGTTAGTTTGGACCAGGTGGCCATAGTAGACGCTTTCAAACTTCACGACAGAATAAAACGAGTATCTTTGTGTGTCACAGGCACACACTGTCGTCTCTTTAGAGGAGCGCCACCCAATGTGCCTTTGTGTTTCCATGTAAATGTGAAATTTGACTCCAGGGCTTCATTTTAGGACTGCCTCAGAACAACAAAATAAGGCTCTCATTGTTTTTCAGTACACTACAGGATGATTTTATTATCCTGCATGAGGAGGAGTACGACAGCCTTCTAGAGTGTGTGTTTAAGACCGAGTTTCTAAGCTTACTCGCCCAACGTTTTGAAGAGAAGACACAACGCAAGCTTCCACTAAAGTTTAGCACCACGTGAGTAAACATATTACAAAGATTCATTGTTTTGTTATACACATTCAACAGTAATCAGATTTACATATTCTCCTCAGACTGGAGCTGAAGTTAAAGAAAGAAAACTGGGGCTTTTTGAGTGGAGGTGGCTCCAGACAGGTCCTTTTTGTTCAGGGTCAAGGGGATCTGCCCGTTTTAAAACCTTCAAATAAATCTCTCCAGGTCAGCATCGGACCTGGGCTTCCCAAAAACACACGTAAGTATACGTTTCTGGATTGTAGCTAATCATTAACATAAACATCATTATCATAAACTACATAAAATATTGTATGGGTTATGCACACATTTTGTCTGCTAAGTATTTCTTGTGGGTTCATTCTTAGGTCCCTCCAGGAAAAGCTTTGCTCATAGTGGTACTAATTCGAGCAGGACACAGCCCTCAAGAGCTGCACCTGGACCTCCAGGTAAAACCAAAACCATCGGCCACAACTTGAGACATTATTCATTTTGTAAAAAATATACTGAAGGTGTAATCATTTTTGTTGCAGGGGGTAACCAGAATGGTAGACTAAAAAATACTAACTCTGAAGCAAATCAGAGGAACGGGGAGCACCACAGTAATCGCCAAAGACGGAATTCAAGCAACGCAGCACGACCAAATCTACCAACCAATAATAACCTTCGCAAGGAAACAACCAGCCACAGCAAACCACCAGACAACCGCTTTCTAGGGGTGCCTGACAAAGGAGCCGCTGGGTAAGAAATATAACCAATAATGTAGCTATATCCTGTATTGTTATTTATGATTTAAAAAAAAAAAAAAAGAACATTTTTAAGTTATTAATTTTGGCTAAAAGTACATCTTATTTTTTGTTTCATACTGTTTGTCTTTTATATACTGTTTATTTTACTTCACATTAATATACCAGTATTTTACTTATTAATACACCAGAATGACACTATTCTCTGCTGCTTTGTAGAACGCTTTGTTACAGTGCCATCTTGTGGCATGTATGTGAGCTACAATTTAAAGAACACATTATTGTAATGATTGCTCCTTTGTCTCCTCAGAGCACGTTTGCAGTCAGCCAACAGACCCCCACCAGGAGCAGGACGGCCAAAGCCAGCACCCAAACCCAAACCTCAGGTTCCTCAGTGCAAAGCCCTGTATGCCTATGACGCGCAAGACACAGACGAACTTAGCTTCAATGCCAATGACGTTATTGAGATAATTAAAGAGGGTAAGCTGTCTTTAAAGTCTTGTCTGTATTTTGTTTATTGATTTGTTGCATAATGTTTCTTTATTATTATTATTTGCAATATAATTACAGACGCCTCTGGGTGGTGGACAGGTCGACTTCGTGGGAAGCAAGGACTTTTTCCTAATAACTATGTGACCAAGATCTAGGAGCTGCTGAGTAAAATGAGGGTTTTACTGAATCCAAAGAGGATAAGGGGGATTGAAAAACAAAACAAGGACTGCTTGGTTTGACTCAGAAGCGCCTCCTCCAACTACTGCCGTAAATGAATGTTACAACTGACCAAAGACCAGCAGACTTGAATCCTCTCATTCAGACTGTTTGACTCTGGGCTAGATTCCCACAGAGTTTTGAACAAAACTTGTATTAATTTATTATATTTATAGCTTTTTGTGTTTTCTTACTGCTGTTTTCTTTTTGCTGAAAATTTGAGCTAAAAGGGGGTGTAATGAAGCACTCTGTTATCATCTTAAAGGAAGATAATAGTACTTTAGTAGTCTTACAGTTGCTGCTGTTGTATTGTTTTTATTAGTACTGTACAAGTAAAAGCACCCTCACTTCAAACTGATTGTTTTTACATATTTGCGTAAAAAAGCCTGGTTAGTACTAAACAGCTTAACAATTTCTGTTTCTTTTTTAATAAACTGTAAAGGCTATGTAACCTGGACATCCTTTCTGTGGCATCATAGCACTTTACTGGTACAGGTGCATTGTCAGTCTGTAGGAATTGCCTTGGCCATGTTCTGAACTGACATTTTTGTATATGTGGCAATACATCTCAACTGTTGTCTGTTCTTTTAATTATTCTTTCCATGTTTGTGCCTTCTCTGAAGTTGCTCCTTTCTATGGGTAAAAAGATTGTTATAACAAGCTAGGATGAACAAACTAGATTTTATCAATATATTTTAAAGTAAATAGATGCTTTCTGCACTGGTTTTCTACTAATTTTTTCCCCTTTTGCTTGGATTGTGTATATTTTAAAACGGCAATATTTTTCTAGATATTCCTCAATATTGCAATGGCCATATTAACATTTATGTCTTGAAACAACATGGATTATTGGGATCCTTTCACTTGCATAAATCTTGGATTAATAAAACCATCTGTGCAATATCAGAAAAGCCTTTTAATAAAGACTCTTTCACTTTGGATTGCGTTGTTTTTATACCTGCATATGTGCTTTAAGTCGGAGTACCAAGTAACATGGACTCAATTGAACATTAAATATGTGACTAAATCAAATGGGTCTCCAAAATAAGGTAAACCTACCCACAACAAAAATAAGCAAAGGTTGAAAGATATAATTTTATTCTAATGTTTAGTAATGCAAAAAAATATTACATTTGTTAATTAGTGTCAGCATCCATCTGAAAGTATTCCTAAAACATTAAAATCAATGTTAAAAAATTGTTAACTGGGTAAACTAGACAAGTAGATAAGCACAAACAACAATGAGTCGAGCAAGAGTTAGCCAAGTTTATTATCATTTTAAAACTAATATAAATCCCACAGAATATGCCCCTGGTTCCTTTAAGTCAATGAATGCATGGATACCTGCTTAAATAATGCATTTCAACACTCACTCATAACATTAGTTTATTTTTCTTTTCAATGTTCATCCGAGTGGAAATACCTGGTCTCAGCACACTGTTAAATGACTACAACTCTCCAATCCATTTCCCTCTTGTGCAAGTATATGCAAATGAGTTAGTCCAACAGTTATTAGTGTTTGTCTTTTGGCAGCATCCACAAACGCTGCAATTCAACTAGAGACAGAAGGCAGGGTGGAATTTCAGTCTGAACACAACTGGAAATGAAGCCGCTGCCAGCGTCAGAACATCAAAAGAATCCCAGGTTTTTTGCAGGCTCATCATGTGACAACTCTGAACAAACATGGGCCTGAGAACTCGGGACTAAACCATCTTAAAAAGCCCTGTCTACAGAAACAAAACCCTGACAAGTGTGAAGAAAATGTTCACAGCAGTAGCTAATAATTGCTCATTTCATAAAGAACAGTCAAGAGAGGATGCAACATTCCTTTTCTTGTTTGCTAAAATACATAGGATGATGTCAGTGAACTAGAGGGAGGCGTGAGAGTTGCAAAGGCGGGGTAAAGGGTGAGTTTGGAAATACTGGATGTATGTGCACTAATACAGCAGCTGATCTGTTTAACATGTTTCCCTTGATAGGAATGTATTGGTTTAATTAAAAAACATCTTTACTAACAATCCACATCTTCTAAACATAAACTAATCAATACAATGATTGGTAAAAAAAAAAAAAAAATTCTACAAATGTATATTTTAGACTGTCAACTGACATTCTAGTAAAGCAAGGCATTAGTATAACACAATTGCACCTTTACTAGAACAGTTATCCTCACCTGCAACGTGTTAGGCCATGTTAAGCCCATGTTAAATGTGCAAAGAAATGCATTGCAAGGAGACATGCAGAACAAAAGAAATGACACTTGGGGAAACAATCAAAGCTACATAAAAGCTTTATAAATACAATAAAATCTTAAACCCTCATGGAGAAGTCTAGCCGTAGTATTATGTTATAGCTGTCACTCTGGGCTCAATGTTTTAACTGATGTTTTGTTTTTATTTTCTCAGAGCTGCGCGGGTAACTCATGCCATCTTTGGTTGACTGCAGTACTGAGGAGATAATTGAAAATGATGTCAAAAATAAACTTTAACAAAAGATGGTGGTAGAAAAACAACATCAACTTTCAGCAGACAACTGTGCCTCAATGTCCACTCTGCAGATGGGGCACTTCTTGTTGGTGAGGAGCCACTGGTCCACACACAGCTGATGGAAGAGATGCATGCAGGGTAGACGCCTGAAGAGGGCACACAACCAACAACAAATGTTACTCTGCCACCATTTTGCTGCATCAAACAAAAGAGTATAAAGAGATATGTCGGAGCTTTTAATTTTAACAGTTCAACCTAAACCAAGACATGTGCAGGCACAGTTCAGACTGACTGCTATTATAATGTCAATATTGCCAACACCTCCTTGCGATCAGTTCAAATTTCACAACATACCAAAAGAGGACAGAAAATACTGAAAAAACTAGTGCCAAAAAACAATCCATGAGACCTGTAATTTTAGGCCACTCTGGGATTTACAAAGCCTCTGGGCGTTTTAAGAAAATGTATCTCAGGAGACGGTGATAAATGTCTATGTTCACAGGCTCCAAGGACCCCACACCCTACAAACCATAAATGAGCTCTTTGCAACTCTCTGGGGAGCTTTTACCTGACATCTTCCCCCTCCTCCAGAATTGACAGGCAGATGGTGCACTTTTCTTCTGTGTCTTCGTCTGCACCCTCGTCCTCCTCTTGCTTATCAAGCAGCTTTCTCTGTTTTTGAAAAATAAATGTTTTGAAACAATATTTAGCATTCATTATGGAATATTAAGCAAATATACAGTAAAGGCACTAGGTGACATTTTTTAGTACACTGACTAAATCTACTCTGAAAGTCTGAATTCACAGATAATTATTTTTTTTAAATAAACATTCAACAGTTAATAGATATACTCTAACAAAACAAAGTAAACTGATTTGGGGACAGAGAGAATGGTCATTTTGTCTTAAATAAAGTTCTAACGTACAACAAAACTTCTAAAGCCAAATTCCCTGGCCCCGGCACTATAACTAACAACTACTGTACAATATGAGCAGGGACATGTGCCAAATTGATTTGTTCATTTATTTCTCACCGATTCTGGGGTTGCGTGCTTTTTATTCCCAATAGATGCCCAAGCTTCAGAGGTTAACTGTTCGTCAATGTCTCTCTCCAACACCTTCTGTATTGGGTGGCAGGGTGTTAGATTTTGTAATTGAATACTGTACATAATGAAATGTCTAAGATCTTTCCAAAGATGTCTGCAATCTCTGGTAAAAGACACTACAGTAATTCATTATTAAACTAATTAGCATAACACAGTAGATTAAAAAGCAAAGCACAAAAGACCACTATGCACTCTGTCCCAGAAAAACTGTAACAGACATGCACAATTACACACAGTAAATGCAAGTACACTGAACACCACAAACTCCATGTGATAGCCTTACCTTTTTGTATTTGTGAGGGTATGTGCACCTCTCTATGGTGCCCTGAGAGGCCCCTCTGTTCACAGTCCCCAGTCTTTCCTCTAAATGCAGCAGATCCTAATAAAAAGGTGCAGACAGATTACGTGCAGTTGAATGTAAAATCATTTTCAGTTGATTGACTAAGGCTTTTACCTCATAGGTTCTTCCAAAGCCACTCATTCTAGATGAGATGTAACGAATGTGTGGGTAGGTCACTTCTGATATGCCAGTGTGCTACAGGGTAATCAGACCAATAAATTAAACATTTAGCTTACAAAACAATGGAAATTGGTAAATAATAATAAACCTCATTATGAATTTGGAGTGCATGACTTTTTTCTTTCTGCATTCCAGATATAATGTAAACATCTAAATCTCAGAGCTTTGTGTTTGTCGAGTGTGCAGTGTGCGAAGCCTTAAAGGACAGATGTATTATTTGTATTATTGTTGGCCTTATGCTCTTGAGTAACTCCACTTTGACATTTCACGTTATCGACCTAAAAAAACAATGTTTTTACAAAAAAGCAATATGACCTTGCTACAGCCTTGGGAGACGCCAGTGTAACTGGCTTTGGCTCCATCTACTGGCTGAAGAGGGAATTACACAAAATAGACTGCTACGCTAAAGCTGTTGCCGAACGAGTCCGGTAACGATTTGTGGACTTAAAAAACAGCAGAAGAAGATTTCCTGAGCCACGTCACAGATGGAGAAAACATCAGTACTAATGAATAAGGGACACCATTTATCCAAGCAAGAAATGAGATGGTTCTTCTACTTTCTTATTCTTTATAATGTATGTATGTATAAGATAAGATAATCCTTTATTGTCCCACATGGGGAAATTGCATTGATGCAACGCAGGAAGATACAGAGATAGATACAGAAGAAAAGAACAAATAACTTATAGGAAGTTTGAAAAACACTCTCAGTAGAAGATCTCTTATGTGCTCTGGGCTGTTCTCTCACCATGAAGGGGATAGGGAAGTGGTGAAGTCTAGGGGGATGGTGGTAATGGGGCAGATGGGAGTGCAGGTGCCCTGAAGGATACGGTGCCATAGTCACGCCAGCCTCAATGCCGAGCTCCCTGGAGAATGAAACATAAACAACATAATATTAGAGAAGAGAAGCACTGACAAACAACCACTGGGAGCTCTGAGACTCACCAGGCTGTTCTCTGCTCAGGCTGGCGAGGATGGGAAGACATAGTCTGTGGGACATGGATGTGATGTCCATGGCCATAGTTTGGGTGCATTCTGTGGGGGTGCGGTGGCGGGCGCTCATGTGCTCTCCTAAAACAACACCAAAAATATTTCCAATGTTTTTGTAAATGTAAATTGTAACAATGGTCAATACTCACGTGGGGTGCTGCATCATTCGACGCCTCTGGACTTCAAGAAGCATTTCCTGGGCATGCAGCCTCTGAACTGACGCCCCAAGTGAAGGCATGTGGTGGGGCAAGGGCTGATGATCCGAGGGCAAGTGCTGAGTCAGGGGGGCACTGGAACTAGGGAGGTGGTGACCAGGCAGTGCAGGAGGAGCAGGGGGCACAGGGTGGCTTGCGAGGTGAGATGGCAGAGGGGCGTGAAAGGTGTGCACTGTGTGGGGGACATAATCTCCTTGAGGAGGGGCCTGTGTCAGCTGGGGGTTACCATGGGAATGAGGGCAAGTGGAGGAGGGCTGATGGTGCAATGAGCGGGCTAAGGAGCCATCTAAAACAGAAAAAAGAAACAAATATATATGCAAGTTATTTCAGACCGAACTTGTATTTTACATTTATCATAGACACTAGAAAAAACACTTGCTCTGTACTCACAGGACGTGTGCATGTAATGTCTGCATGGTTGCTGTGGCTGTGTTTGGGGCCCACTTTGAGCAACCATTGGGGAGCTGAAAGAATCTACCACTGCAGGCTGGCTGGGACCAGCGGTCGCCTGGGAAACAAACACAGGGGGCCGTGCAGAGGAGCCTGGGCAACATGGATCAAAGGCCGATGTACTGCCGTGAAAAGTGCCACCGTTGTTTCCACTGCTTCGAACACTACTGTTGCTCAGATCAACTGGAAGCGTTTGCTGTGTCGAAAAAAAGGAATAATGAAACGAGTAAAAACTTGAGACTGATAATGAATACAAACATTAAAAATGTCAGTTGAACACAATACCTGGTCATGGTAGTGCGATGTGTTGCAGTTATTACTACCATTATTACTGTTGCCGACTCCGGCACATGGGGCGGGTAGGGCACTGGGCCGCTCGATGGGACAACTGGGCTCTTGAAATGGCAGAGTGCCTGGGTGCTGCGGTGCTGGGTGATGCACATGGTGAAGAAAATGGTGAGTATTACTATGGCCATGTTGACTACTGCTGGCCTGCTGAGAAGTTGCCTGCAAGCAGCTCGAGTGGGAGTGGCTTAAGGACAGGTGAGCGGGAGAGGGGCCTGCACAGGGCGAGTGCTGCTGACAGCAGGATGGCAATCTGGGCAGGGCTGTTGCTCCACTTTCCCCTGCTGTTCCCGGCAAACCTGGTCTGATTTCATCTAATCAAAAAAGATACATTACAAATGTTTATGTTACATGCATCTGAGAGGTGTATGTAAAAGAGAGGGAGTGGTCAGGTGTGTAAGGTTTCATATACAGTTTGATCTACATATATGCCAGTGTTCAGCATACAGTGGTTTTAGCTCTTTTGTGCACACAGAGTAAATGAATTCTCTTCTGGTTTAGAACTTACCCTCAACTGCCACATGAGTGGAGCCGCTGGACCTCTGTGTGTCCAGCACTGATCCTGGGCAGCTGGTGGAAGGGCCTGGGGCATCGTTAAGCTCTGAGGTAGAGGCAAGATGTGACGATGAGGAGGAGGATGACCGCTGAGCGCTGCCAGAGGTTGTTGGCACAACAGATAAATCTGCAAGAGCAAAATACTTTTAAGATAACAAATTCACTGTGTACACAAAATGTGATTTATTCAGATGAATGTGAAATTCTCACTCAATGTACCAGAAAGGCAGAAACCCAAACATCACAGTACTAATAAAACACCCCGTACAATCCTACCAGGAGAAGAAAAAGTCAATGCAAATAAACCCACCTCGTGTCTTCTCTACTTCAAAAGTTACAAAAACACATTTGGTTTAAAAAAAAAAAATGTCCTTCTTCCATCTTTCCTCCAAAGAAACACAAATGTTTGATCTTTCAGCTCGAGATAGACCCTCTTGCATCTTATGACGTATGACTTGTCCATTAGCTGCCTTTTATGTTTACTCTGAAAATGTAGTGAAGTATGCTACATTTGAGTTTTGAGTTTAAGTGTTAGGAAGCTTTACAACTTGTATAAGTTATTTATCATTATTCAAATGGATATACATGAACAACGCAACAAATCATTTTTGCTGTATTATTTTCATAAAGAAATGCACACAATAACACACAAGGCTATTTTGTTTGTTTACCATCTTCATCAACAGTTAGATCGACCACCTCTCCAGGACTCTGGCGCAGTGGTTGTATGACTGTGGAGAGCCTGTGTCGTCCACGAGGGTCCTGAAGACGGCTCTGTGCGCAACTGCTGCTCCAGATCCTGCCAAGACCCCCCACTGACCGCGACCTGCCAACATCCAGACATTTGAACATTACAATACAAACACCAGTATGTCTATAGTGTGTGATGTGATGTGTGATGACATTTGCATAATAATGTTCTTTGTAACATGCGATAAACCCCCATTTTTACGTTCTGAGAAATTATTAGTAAAACGTACACGTACGTCTTTTTTACAGTTGCAATTTTTAATATTTGCATGTTCTTACAGTACGTACTGTTCTCACTGCTTCATGTGTGTATTTAGTCTACTTTTAATTTTCTCCATCAGGCTGCATTTGCTCTTTGAGACTGGTGTGAGGTGGGGGAATTGTTGCTTTTCCCTCAACAGTGCAACAAGCAAGTGATCAGGGCAAAGAAGAGGCCGCTCTAGGGACCACTGACAGAACAGAGGGGATTCACTGTTTATTCCTCAGAGATACTACAGCCAAGTTAAAGCATAAGGCGTTTCAAATAATGTAAAGCTTTTTTTGTTTGTTTCAGTGTTTTCAGTCCTAAACAATTCAAAAATTACCCGTATATGCCAATGTAAAAAACTGGATGCAGGAAGATGTAAAAAAAACAAAAAAAAAACATTCATATAAATTTTTCTCAGATTGGCTCATGGGTGGACAGGGGGCATCTGATTTTAAAAACCAAAACGTTCAAGATGGCAGTTTGAATTTCTATTTTTTTTAAGGACAACAAAAACTTTCAGCTTTCACCACTAAAAGCAGAAAAAGAGAAAATTTAAGAGGTACAAGTCACACCTCTGACCGATTTACCCAATCAGTTTATGCCTTATAGCCCCACATTGATAACATATTCAATAAAAAAAAAGTTTTTTATTAAAAATTAACATTTCCAATTCAAGTTCAAACTAACCAAGCAATGGGGGCACAATTTATGGTTGTTTCAAGGTTTAATTGGCCAGGCCCCCTGTGCTCTGGGATGACTCCACGGATTAGAGCCATTCACCAGGGAGGGCATCCTAATGAAGCATACCTGGGATTATTTTGTAAATATATGTTTATCACCAAAATCCCCTGTGGTAGTAAAAATGTGAAGTGAAAGAATCAGAACATGCGAGTTTGCACATATGAATCTATTTCTCTAAAGCTAAAGAAGAGGTGTTGAACTGAGTAACTGAGCAAACTGTTAACACAACACCTGAAGTGGTTTTGCTAACACACATGGAATGAAATACATCCCTATGGGACAAACATGGCAAAGACACTTCTAAAAGGGCAGGTTTTCAAATAAAAGGCAGGTTGTGTTTTTGCAAAAGCACTGCAGCGCTGAAGAACTTGTAGGCAAAGCAAACTATCACCCTACCAAGATACACATGAATTTGACATATTAAACTGACCATTGTAAATCCAATTTTATTGGTAAATATTATTATGCAATAGCTATGAAAATTAAAAGGATCTAAATAAAGCCTGTTAAAGGTCAGAAGAATCAGAATCAGAAAAGGGTTTATTGCCATTTGTCGAAAAACAAAATTCACAGACAGGAACTTGTCCTGGTGATTCGGTGCAACACAAACAACACTGAATACTAAACGGCATGATATGTACATAATAAAATATAAAGTACAAAGTTATGTAGTGCAATAGGAAGTGACAGTGCAGTGAGCGCAAGGTGCTTAGGCAGTATTCATGAGTCCAAAGGCAGAGGGAAAGAAGCTGTTCTTGTGACAGGCGGTACTGGTCCGGACCGTAGCCTCCTGCCTGAGGAGAGTGGCTCAAATAGTCCGTGTCCAGGGTGAGAAGGGTCGATCTGACCTGCAGGTCCCAGAGCCCTGGAAACGTGCAGGTCCTGCAGAGATGGAAGTTTGCAGCCTTCTCAGCAGAGCGCACAATGCGCTGTAGTCTCTGTTTGTCCCTGGCTGTGGCTCCAGCGTACCACACAGTGATGGAGGAGGTGAGGATGGACTCAATGATGGCCGTGTAGAACTGCACCATCATCTCCGCTGTCAGATTGTTTTTCCTCAGCTGCCGCAGGAAGTACATCCACATCCACAGTGGAGATGGGGGAGTCTGAGATGGTGAGGGGGGCTGGGAGGCTGTGACTTTCCTGAAGTCCACAATCATCTCCACTGTCTTCTGGGCGTTGAGCTCCAGGTTGTTACCACTGCACCAGGACACCAGCCGGTCCACCTCCCTCCTGTAGACAGACGCATCTCCGTCCAAGATGAGCCCGATGAGGGTGGTGTCATCCGCAAACTTGTTTTACGGAGTCGTGGCTGGAGGTGCAGCAGTTTGTGTACAGGGAGAAGAGCAGGGGAGAAAGTACAAAGCCCTGTGGAGCTCCTGTGCTGATAGTCCGCGTGTCCGAGGCATTCTTCCCCAGCCGCACGCACTGCCTCCGATCCGTCAGGAAGTCAGTGATCCATCTGCAGGTGGAGTCAGGCACATTAAGCTGAGAGAGCTTGTCCTGGAGCAGAGCTGGGATGATGGTGTTGAATGCAGAGCTGAAGTCCACAAACAGGATCCTGGTGTAGGTTCCCGGGGAGTCCAGATGCTGCAGGGTGAAGTGCCAGGTTGTTAGCGTCGTCCACAGACCTGTTGGCTCTGCAGGCAAACTGCAGGGGGTCCAGCAGGGGGGAGGTGAGGGACTTGAGGTGGGGGAGGATCAGGCGCTCAAATGACTTCATGACTACAGACGTCAGCGCCACAGGTAGTCATTAAGTCCAGTGATCCGGGGCTTCTTGGGAACAGGGACAATGATGGACGACTTGAAGCAGGCTGGGACATGGCCTGACTCCAGGGAGGTGTTAAAAATACCAGTGAAGACAGTCTTAAGGTGGCCGGGGTGACACAGTCTGGTCCAGCAGCTTTTTACGTGTTGGATTTACTGAATAGTCTGCACACATCCTGTTCCTGAACTGTGAGAGGGGTGGGGGAGGTGGAGGGGACCAGGGTTGGGTTGGCAAGAGGTGGCCGCAGTGGGAGGGGGTGTCAAATCTACAGTAGAAAGAGTTGAGTTGAGCCAATTTTCTGTCATCTACAGAAGGAGGGCCTCTGGGCTTATAGATTGTGAGAAGCCGGATCCCACTCCACACAGAGCGGGGTTGTTGTTTGAGAACTGCTGCTTCAGACGCGTATTGTACTGTGATCTAGCTCTCGACACCTCCCTGCTAAATCCGTACTTTGCATCTTTGCACGCTCTCTATCGCTGGCTCTGTGTGCTGCCTCCTTCTGCCGCCTCAACTGCTTCAGTTTGGGTGTGAACCAGGGTTTGTCATTGTTGAAGGTGACTTTGGTTTGGTTTGTGATGGTATAATGCCGTCCTCACAGAATTGAATGTATGACGTCACAGTGTCCAAGTACTCATCCAAACTATCGGTGGCAGCTCTGAAAACCTCCCAGTCCATAATGTCCAAACACGCACGTAGCTCCTCCACTGCCTCCAGTGCCACCTCTTTGAAGTCCTCACTACAGGTTTGGAGAGCTTCAGCCTCTGACTGTACGTGGGGATCAGGTGAACCATGACATGGTCTGACGAGCCAAGCGCGGCCCGGGCCACGGCGTGGAAGGCGTTGCCGACTGTTGTGTAGCAGTGATCCAGCGTGTTCTGCTCTCTGGTCGGGACTGTAATGAACTGTCTGTACTTTGGTAGTTTGTGTCTGAGATTCTCCTTTGTTAAAATTGCCAAGGATGATACAAAAGGAGTCTGGGAAGCGTGCACGCACTCGGCGGGACGCAAACAGCAGCCAGAATAAACGAGGCAAACTCACGTGGAGAGTAGAATGGTTTGCAGTTGATGAAAAGATATTCCAGATCAGGAGAGCAGTATTTGGAGGTCACCATCACGTCTGAAGCCCAGGCGTTGTTAATGTAGAAACAAACTCACCCACAGTGGCGCTTCCCGGAGAGGACCCTTTGCCTATCAGCCCGGTGTAGCTGGAAGCCCTCTAGCTCCACGGCGCAATCCGGGACGGATCCTCGGAGCCACATTTCTGTGAAGCCAGGCTTTTAGATAGAGGGCTGTCTTCCCGTATTTTGGACGGGGTATTTTAAAATGTGGACGGGCATTTTCGAGTGCGGGGACGGACACCGCCGCCCAAAAGATTATGGAAAGCCAATATGATCACACTCCGCCACTTAGGAGCGGCGTATTGTGGCGTATTTTACGGTGCTTTTAGAAAATAAAGCAGCGCTTTTTAACTCGGAGCGCCGTCTGGCGTAAATTACGGCGCTCAATTACGGCGCACGGCATTAAAAGCGCTGCTTTATTTTGTAAAAGCGTAGCGGAATGTGATCACATTGGCTTCCTTGGCAAATTTTTAAAGTACTATTTATTAATCCGGAGAATGCCGAAGCTACTCGTTTTTTCGCCTAGTCTGCCCCCGTACCCCCGGACAAAATTATTTGGACGGGGTGTTTTCAAATCCAATCTAAAAGCCTGCGTGAAGCACAACACGGGGGAAGAAGAGAAATCTCGGTTTTGTCTCATCAGCAACGCCAGTTCGTCCAGTTTGTTGGGGAGAGAGTTCACAATGGGGCGGAAAATCCCAGGTAAAGGCGTACGTGTGCCACGTTTTCTCCGACGCACGTGTGCCACGCTTTCTCAGGCGCACAAGCGCACAAGCCCGTCTTCCTCTTCTGCGGCGTCTCACGGTTTTAGCCAAAATAATAGCTATTTCTGCAGCAGATACTAAAAAACTGGAACTGGTACTACAAGACAAAACACCAAATAATAACATAAACAAAGAGGCCATCATGTCCAATGTTTTTTGTAATGAAGAATAAATCAACATTACAATTGCTATCAGTAAAAGCTATGTTTCATTCGAGTACACGTTTACTTCATATCTGGGGACACAGATATGAAATTGTACTGTTCCTTCAAATGACAATACATTTTTTTTGTTTTCCTCCTAGATTGGGAACTGTGTGTTAATCTAGTTTACATGGCGCCTACTGGCTAAGTAACAGCATTTGCATAGCAAAAATAAAAGGAATAGAAAGCATCCTTTGAAGACAAACCTGAAGCCATCTCCAACAGTAACTATCTCCACCTCGCTGTCTGTAGAAGTAACATTGATCTCTTCGCTGGCAGGGACGGCAGGAGCAGTAGCCGGAGTGGCCTCTATCACCACCACATCTTCATCAAGAACACCTCAACACAAAAACAAGTTTTCACCTCATAGATACAGATAAAATACCCAAAAGCAACAAACTGTAACCAATGTTACATGTTGCAGTAATGTTCTCAAATGAAGCTAAATAAATGTAATAACATGCATGTATCACTTCTGTAATTCCACCCTGATATAGCACTGTATATTTATAAAGGAATGTAGCAGCGGAACTCTATATTTTCACTCCATTTACAGTTTATGTACGTGACAATAATCCTTCTCATTTCAATTTGACCACTTTTAAGTTTTCCATCAACTTTATCTTTAAGGAAATTAACTGTACACTCAAAAATAGCTGGATGTTTGGGCGGAGTTTGGTTGGGAAAATGTAATGCGTTTTTAAAACACCATGTTAAAGTGCCCATTACTAACAAGGAAATAACTACCACAATAAGATAAGATAAGATAAACCTTTAATATCCACAAAAAATAAAAATAAAATAAAGTAAAAATAACTAGCACAAGACTAGGTAATACTAGAAGTATCCATTTATTGTGGTAGTTATTTCCTTATCATTATGGTTATGGTAGTGATTCTCCTGGCTGCAACAAAAAAGACCATTGTTAAGAAATGGTGGACACAAACTGATCCCAGAATCAAGGACTAAACGGATATTATAACTGACACACGACACATTGACCGACTATTTGACAGACTTTGGACCAGATGGGACTCATTTTTGGTTTTAAATGTGCTTCTGTCGGTCTCATGCACAACACAAACAAAATACTGTGCCTTGGACGATTTGTGCTGTCATTGTATTATGCTTTATAACTTCTTACCTGGGGCTACAGCAGAACTGTTGGGCTGGCTGCTGACGCTGCTCACGTCTACGTACAGTTCATCCTCTGCTTCGGTTGAGGAAGGAGAAGAGGAGTCACTACTAAGCTCCTCGCTGGAGCTGCTAGTGCTGTGGAGAAGAGCGTACTTCCTGCGTGCAATCACTTCACGCTTTTTCCTCTGCAGTAGCAATCTCTCCTTTTGCTTTTGAGTCCGTGGGGCCCCTCCAGGAATTGTTTTAACATAACGTTTTCTGTGAAGAGGCCGTCGGCTGCTGAGACACTGCCGTTTCAACAGTACCGGCTCTGCATTTGGACGCATCCATTTATGTGAACGACTAGCTCGAGTTCGACCAAGTATTGGCCGCAGACCAACTTCGGATGCCCCTCCAGAGGTCAAGGGCTTTTGTTGGCTTCCCGTCGCCCCAGGTTCTGCCTCATCTTCTGAGCTGAGGGTGTCCGAGTCTCCAAACCTAAGGCTGGAGGAGGGCGAAGAAACACAATCACTAAAAGATGACTCGTGATTGTGGTCATCTTCACTGGGTTGTTGTAGAAGTTCAACCCTGGGCCGCTGTGGAGCCAGTGAATTCTCACTAATATTAGCTTCCTTAAATGAACAGTCAGAAGGCCCCGCTTGTTGTCCTTTTCTTTTCCTGCGACCAGGAAGACTGCGCTCGGAGTCTCTATGGGCACCACTTTCTCTCAAGGGTCTATGCCTGGATTCTGAGCAAAGAGTTGCATATTCGCTGGCTGCTTTGCCAATCATTTCCAAGTTATTAGGGAAGTCTTTTGCAGCCTCTATAGGTACTGGGTTCACTAAGGGCTCCTTCAGCTGCTCCTGCCTGCTGGGAGCCTCCGTTGGCACCTCACTCTTCATAGCGACACGTATGCCAGAGGGAGGAAAAGACCTAATCTGCTTGTATCAGCCCTAAAGTGTCCATTTATTGCATCACTAGAATGAAACAAAAGAAAAAAAACAATGTTTAGTGATATGAAGCATATGTGGTTACAAAATACACAATAAATGAATATAAAATCTCACAAAAATATTTTGTGCCTATGTATTACTACAATAATAAATAATGAATGGAGGAGTAATGTGCAGCATAGCTTGATATATTTTATTTTTCAAATATCGTAGATGGTTATAAAGATATTTAAATAGTCAATCGTATGTGAACCAAAATATGCAACGTGTATCACTTTGCACAAGTAATGAACATTTCCCACGACCACTGAATCTAGCAGAGCCAAATGACATCCTATTTTAATGTCAGGACTGTATGTTATTATACAGGCAAATATCAAACTAGTCTGTACTAGCAGCTTAAACCAAGTCACTCTCTAGCCGAGCAACAAGACAACAAAGACAGCACATACCTGACTTTAAGTCATTTTTGCAATATATGCTGTCGCCCTTTCTGTAATAGACAACGTTGAAATCAAGTTAAGTATTTTAAAACACAAAATTCTAGCATGTTAATCGATATACTGGTAGGCCCAAAGATACGAGCCGACCTCAGAGCTGGCTGCTCGGGATTGTGAAACTGACAACACACTCCAGAGCAGAGCAGTGGCGGGGCCCTAGACGGATACGAGCTAAGCTAACACAGGGCTAGCTCCATTTCACTAGACAAATGCCAGATTATAGTAAAATATCCACCTACAAGATGGTTTGTATCCACTTATAAAGCTGGGCCTAAATCAATTCCGTATTTACACGAATAAAAATAAATGTCTCACTATTATGCCTCGATGAAGTTCCCATTTGTGCTGGTCGAGGTATCCGCTGTTGTTTACCCAGAGCAGCAGCTCGACTGCTACAACAGTCTGTTCTTACAACAGCCACAAGGGACGCTAGTTAATCACTTTCTCCACTTCTTATAATACTCTACGCACCAAACATAACCACAGCAATACAGCTATCAGTAAATATAAAAGCAAACATTTTCTACTTCCTTACATTTCCTGATAGTTAAAACACTTTTGAAATAAGATCTCTCAAACTACGCTCCAGTGAGGTTTTTCTGCTGGTACAATGGGTGTAGTCATCAACTGTTTTTATTTTTAGTTGGGTGCTAATTTATCCCGGTTTTGTTTAGCCCTGATCCAGTTCAGACTGGAAGATTTAGGCCTATTCTTGTTATAGTGGTATGTATTATTTGGAACCCCTGCTGCATTTATTTGATGAGGTTCGCATAATTGTGAAAATGCCAACAATAACCAGTAGATGGCGCATGAGAAACATACATGCCATTAATACGACGAAGAAAGCTCCTTGCGCATGCGCAACACATCTCGCTAATCTCTGAGTAAAATGGCGTCGGAGGCCATTTCCACGGAATTGAAGAAAATAACAGAATTAAGAGTTGTTGATCTGAAATCCGAATTAAAGCGGAGGAATTTGGACACGTCGGGTGTTAAAAGTGTCCTACTTGCCAGACTTAAGGAGGTAAGTGAGTAAAACAAACACATAACTTGGCTAATAATGATAGTGCGAAGAAGCGATGCTCCGTACCCTGTATGCTAGCGCCGCTAATCGCAGAGCCAATAAGATTCTATTAAATTTAGTTTATAACATATGTGTAACTACATTTCTGAACGATGGTCTAGTTTTCATTCAAACGCTGGGAATTGATTTGTTTGTTTTCTGCTTTATTGTTCTAATGAGACTCACAAACCAGTGCACAGCACAGTGCAAAGCAAACGCGCTAGCTAAACACACTTCTGCCCCATTCACAGGACATTGCAAGGTCCAGGCACATGCATCAGTCCCAGAACGTTGCCATGTTTGCTCTGTTAACCTGGCATTTGTCCCTCTGCAATCCTTATAGCAATATGCTGCATTTAAACTCGATACAAATGTAGCCTAAAGTGCATATAGCAAGTTGGACTACACTTTTAAGCAAAACAAAGGGAGTGATCATATTTAAGATTTTAAGTAATTTTAAGTCTAAAGAATAAAGTCTGAAGTATAGGCGGTCTAAATGAAGTCTGAAGAATAAAGTCTGGTGGTAATGTAACACTTGGACACCAGCCGCCATAAAACCCCGAAGAAGAAGAAAAACATCTCCAGTTTTTAATCTTACTTTCTGGTTGACCATGAGCAGCAAAAGTGGTTACTTAGAAACTCATTTAAATTGATTTGATTATTAATAACAACTGAAAAATATTTTGATAAATTTTTGTTTTAACTGTAAAACTGTTGTTTTAATAGAATAAAAATGTGTTGCGTTGCATGCAAATTGTCTGCATTTTTTATGGAAGGGCACTTTTTATGACATAGGAGATATTCACAAACTGCAACTTAACAGAAGTCAAACTGATAAATATTTACCACAGGTGCTATCCTACCAAACTAAGGAATAATTAGAAAAATAGGAGAACCTGTCATATTATTGACTACATAGTGTAACCCAGGAAACCAAACTCATAACCCAAGAAAAGAGTAGTAGTACTGACAATTGTCTGGCTTTATTCACACGCTTTTCCTACGTTAGTCCTGGTAATTTACCAGGGATATTGGTTGATCAAAATGCAGAAAATTCAGTTCTGGCTTCATTCAAAATGCCAAGTAAATTCCTTGGTAAGGCTGCATGTATGAATGTCGGTCCTGTTCGTGTTTCACATGGATTAGTTAATATTAATATCATTTCAAGGCTATTGAAGATGAGGGTGGTGACCCAAACAACATTGAAATCCAGTCTGCAGACACGCCTGTTCGTAAATTTGGAAAGGCCAAAGGTATGTTTTCTTCAATATTTATTTATTTATTTATTAAGATGTACCTTACCAAGTTCTGATGGGACTTTAATTTCGTAGGCAAAAAAGTTGATTCAGATACGGATGTGACTTATGAAGATGATGCGTTTTTAAAGGTGAAAGTAAATGCTGATTTTATTTAAGTAAACTTAAAAAACGTCTCTATAGAAATAATGTTGGTGGTCTTTTTTCAGGAACTAGAGGAATGTGATTCAGAAAAAGGTATGTATTTGTAAACTAATTGCACTTATGTGTGTATACAATAACTCCATAAACTGTTTCTCATCGTTGGCCGCTTTACCTTACGAGATCACCCTGAAAATATACCCAAAACTTGCCAAATATTTTATTAAATTTGTAATTTTTAAGAATGTTTTTCCATTATTGCCAAGAAGAATCTGTAGTTTTCTTCAACACCTGGACCTGCAACAACTGTCCTAGATTTTCTTTGTTACCCCAAGTGCTACAGTTTCATTCAACAACAACATAATGAAGCACCATCACCGTCTGTGGCTAATTTTCATCATCAAATCCTATTTCATGAAGATTCAGTCAATATAAGGATGCAAATATTTTTCAACCATCAGATTGACTAGACTCAAGTGGAAACTTGCTCAATAGGGCTGGACAATGTCCCATCAGCTTGGCATTCGAATAAGGGTTGGTCTCATTAACCCCCTCTAATAAGTCTTTGGGCACCAGATGGACCTTCTTGGAGATTTGCAAATACTTTTCAAGAGGATTCCAGTGGCTTAATCGCCTTTTCGAAGAGGAAACTCCATAATTTGTCACTGTCTTATGTACACATATTGTATGCAGAGGAATTTGCTCAAATATGTGAAAATCAACTGCAACATTTGGACATTTTGCAGACTTTTTTTCTCAGCTCACAATTTTCATTCTCATTGACTGCTCAACTCAAGATATTCCAAGTTGATTTTGGTGACTTTTTGGAAAGCCATTGAGGAACTGAAGCACCTTTCGTGGCACATTTTTCTCCCAGACGTGGCCAGAATTCTGTAGGTGTGTTGTGGACTGAAGATGGCTTGAAATTCAGTGAAGATTGTGTGTTTTGTGTCCATGTGATGTCTACGCCCTCGATGACCATTAATGCTAAATTTGCTTTCTATTCTACTTTAGGTCAAGTGATGGCATGTGTGTTAAAAGTTGTTTTTTTGCAATGTTTATCCTAACTGATACAGATGACGGTACTCGTGACAATTCTAAGCCTGCACCTTCTGAGGACAGCCTCACTCAGCCTGAAGCTGAGGTCCACGGTGAGGCCCTGCCAGAGTCCATGGGCGAATCAGAGACGGAACCGGAACCTGAACGAGAGCCAGATCCTGAGGGAGACCCCATGGTGGTGGCAGAGGACGACCACATGACCGAGGGTGATACCGTACCTGAGCTTCAGCCAGAACCAGAGGAGGAGACCCTGTCTGAGCTAGAACCAGAGCCTGAACCAGAACCTGAACCAGAACCTGAACCAGAGCCTGAACCAGAACCTGAACCAGAACCAGAGCCTGAACCAGTACCAGAACCAGAGCTAGAACCTGAGCCTGAACTTGAGCCTGAGCCTGAGTCGGATCTCAAAGCGGAGCATGAGCCTGATCTGGAGTTAGAAGCTGATGCTGATGCAGATGACCTAGATGAAGATGCAGAGGCAGAAGGGGACGCAGACCCAGATGAGACAGATCAAGTTGAGATGGAAGCAGACACGGTGCTATCCTCTAAGGAAGCAGAAGATGATCACTTTTCCGTCTCAATGCAAAATGAAGATGCCATTACCTTAGATGTTGATGGTGACGATCTCCTGGACACAGGTAAACATGTGAAACTTCCAGATTCAGAGGCAGAGAAGAGTACTGATGAGCCAGGGCCTTCTGCTGAGATGAGCCCTGATGATGATGATGATGACGATGATGGCAAAGAAGATAAGATGGACGGCCACAGAGATGGTAAGAAAGATGACTCATCCAAGGGCGAAGCCATGAAGAAAGCTGAAACCGGAGACAAAGAAAAGGATTCTGGGAAGAAAGGCCCCTCTTCTGCTGGGGCAGGTCAAGCAAAGAGGTTTGTCTTTCTATGTCAGTTCTTTGATTCTACTACCAAGTCCACCTCATTAAGAACACAACTTTGTGGGTTAGCGTCAAGATTTTTTTTTCTTAAGGGGAATATTCACTGATGTACCTAGTCCTTCCCATTGTGTATTTTACTGAACGTGGTTAAATTTTGGCCAGAAGCTGAAAACTCTAGACCATGAGATGATTTTTGCTTGGGGCCTTTATCAAAGGTCTGAGGAGTTGAAATAACTTCTGAAGATATCATTGGTTAATTGGCTGACTTGATCCATCTCATCACTGGAAAAGCAAGACGTTCTTATCAGCCTGAAGTGTGCAGGGTTTCTCTGTACCGTTTTCAATAGTTAAAAGTTTTTGTGTCAAACCAAATTGACTCTTTTAATATTATGTTATTGTTCAAATTCTTTTTTTTAGCACTTCTAGAGACTGTGATGGAAAAGGTTCAAAGGATGAAAAAGGTGATTAATCAAAATGTAGAATTTTCTGTGAAATAATTGACTTTACACTGACAATTATTTATTTTTATGCCTTTTCTAGGAGTGGTCAGCAGTAGCAACTTCTCTCGTAATTTATGGGTCAGTGGTTTGTCGTCTAATACCAAGGCAGCAGATCTTAAAAATCTATTTGGAAAATATGGAAAGGCAAGTATCTTTTGGTATAGACAATATTTTTAGATCATTGGAGAAGTATTTACACAATTTTACCTTTTTTATAGGTTTTGAGTGCCAAGGTGGTAACAAATGCCCGAAGTCCAGGTTCAAAATGCTATGGCTTGGTAACTATGTCATCAAGTACAGAGGTGACTCGGTGCATCTCGCATCTTGACTGCACAGAACTCCATGGACAACAGATCTATGTTGAGCGGGTAAGGTATTATTAATTACTAACATCCTTACAAAAACATACTCATGAGATATTGGGTAACATGTTTTTGTTTTAGGCAAAAAATGATCCATTTAAAAAGGACCCTGCAAAGAAGGAAGGAGATGAGAAAAATGGTTGTAGTAAATTAAATGATAAGCGAAGCTCTATTGGTGCAAAAGCAACTAACAAGTAGGTGTTGGACTTTCACTAGATATTATTAAAAGGTGCTCCCAAAGCAAAATCATGTTATCATTATCAATAGAACACAAGCAGCTTACAAGAAGGAAGACAAGAAATCATCTGACAAGGACAAAGATTTTTCCAAGAAACCAGAAGTCAAAAGCGGAAAGTCGGGCGACGGAGCGACATCAACCTCAAGTCAAGAGTCTCCCAAAAAGGATGATAGGAAGCACAGCAGTAAGTTCTTTCCTTACATCATGAAAACACAACATTATTTTTCATCTTGGGTTGGCAGAGAGACATTTGTTTTATTTTTTGTTAAGGAGGTAGAAGTCCTGGAAAAATTACTGGTGTTGGTCACAACAAAGGAGATTTTAATTATAACAAAATGAGGCCTTTCCGACAAGGGAGATATTTTGACAAGGTTTGAGTGAATTGGTTGTCGAATGAGTCATACATTTAATCCTCAATCTTTTTTATTTAAAAAAAATGTGTAATTTACTTTTCCCCACAGCCTTTTAACAATATACAACGTTGGCCAAAGTGGTTGGTTCCTCCCGAAGAGGTATTAAAATATGAAGTATTTTCTATTATTTTCATTGAGTATATTTGGATCAAAGTTGGATTTTAGTTGTGTGTGTTTTTTTTTTTTCAGCTAGAACTCATGAAAAATAAACAAGCAGATTTTACAGACCGGGAAGAAATTGTCCCGTTTAATGCGATAAAAGAACAAAGGATGAATGAACGCATGGAACGTGCCCGTAGAACCGAAGATCTCAGAGGGTAAGGATGCTGCAATTGCAAGCAATTACATTTATACACAAGTTAATGGCACTTGTTCCAGACGCCGTCAAATGGCAGAGCAAGCACGTCGAGATAGACAACGGGAACGCCGGGAGCGGGAGAACCTTCTCCGAGAGCGAGAAAGACTTGAGATGGAGAGGCAAAAACTGGAACGGGAACGTCTTGAGAGGGAAAGACTTGAAAGGGAGAGAATTCGCATTGAGCAGGTAAGTCATGAAAAATGTAATTGTAGTTTTTATGTTGAACAAGTTATTTCAAATTAATCTCTTAGGAGCGTCGAAAAGAAGCTGAGCGGTTGGCTCGTGAACGCGAGGAGCTGCGTAGGCAGCATGAGCAACTTCGCTACGAGCAAGAAAAGAGGAATAGCCTGAAAAGAGGGCGAGAGGTGGAACATGGGTAAATTCAGAAGTTTTACAACTTTGTGCAAATCTAGGTGTATGCATGTCTACTAAAGGCCACTGCCTTTCAGACGTAGAGATGATCAATATTGGAATGGAAACAAGAAGATTCAATCAGATGATGTTCGTTTAAACCAAGCCTCCATTTGCAACCGCCAGCAAAACAGATTTAATAACTTCAATCCCAGAGAAAGGGGCAGTTTCCCAGAGGCTTCAGATCAGCATTCATTCGAAAGGTATACTGTGTTGGTCAATGTATAACTACTTCAAGCCTACAATACAATAGCCCCCTGTAGTATCTCCATGTATGTAAAATTAATTTGTTTATTAAAGGAGGAACAGATTTGATGGTGAACCACCTGTAAAGAAAAATCGCCCTGGTTTTGATCGCTATCCAAAGGACTTTGACTCAGTTGGTAGAGGAGAACCTTCCTCGCGCACAGGGGACAAAAACCGGAGGGACAGAGATGAAAGGCGGCCAGTGCCCATGCATGTTTGTCCTATGGGAGCTAGAGCCCCGATGCCTGGCATGTCACACAGTCGCTCACCCAGAGATGGAGTGCATGGATGGAAGAACGATGGTGTAATAAATGTCAACAAGGGAGAGCTGCGGTAAAAACATCTTCTAAATAAAGTTTCCCATTAGGTGAACCACTTATAATTTTCCTGTTTTTGTATAGTGGAACTATGCGTATGCGGGATGACCGTCCCTGCAGAGATGGCCCAGGACCTACAGTAAGAGGAGGCTCTTCTGGCACCCACGTGAGAAACTTTAATGATCGAGATGTGCGACCGCGACCTATGGTCATGAATGAACAAGTAAGCCGTCGCCTCGTACTGTATGACTGGTCCAATGCTATTTATTGCATAGTAAAAAGCTACCAATTTAATTTCCCCCCACAGCCTTTCAGCTCTGGCCGCCAAGTTGTCGTGGAGCGTCAAAACAGAGACCAGGGACTGAGAAAAGAATGGCATGGTGGAACTGGCTCCCAAAGTGCTAGCTTTGTTGAAAACCGGAGAATGGGAGACACCCGTGGCAGCATGATGGCTCCACCATCTAGGTATTATTAAATTAGGACAATCAAACTTTTTTGTGATTGCAACTACATCAGATTTCCCCCCCTGTTTTAGTCACTCCTCCGGAATCAACAGAATTGTACAGATCACCAACAACTCTCTTTCAAGTGGAGGAAACGTGGGTGGCTTCAAACCATTCAAAGCAACACAACGATACTAGAGCTATACAATTTAACTTTTAAAAGTCTGATATTGAGTATTCTACATTTCGTTTTTATGCCAACTGTTTTAAGTGGCATACAATTGGGTGTTTAACATTTTTATTATTTAGTAAGTACCTGAATTTTGTTTCTGGGCAGTTTTGCTGTTAACATTGAGATCCAACCATGAACTTTACTTTTCTTGTACAGCTGTGGAGGTTTGTAAGTACCATAAGCCTATGTGTGTGTGTGTGTGTGTGTGTGTGTGTATATTTTTAGTTGCTCACCTTTTCAATCTGTTTTATGTATAATATAGACACTCGTTTAGCATTTTGTTGACCTTGAGTCAATGACATTTATTTTGAAGCTAAAGGTTCTTTGGATGTCATGACATGCATGAGCATAGAGCTTTGACTACTCTGGTCTTAGAATTGCATAATTTTGGCATTTAATTTAAAAACAGGTCATGAATCGAGCAATGAGCCAATGTTGCAGCCATAGGCGGTTTACTTTAGTAATTGTATGTAAATGTAAAACATCTTCCTTATAAAATCTGAAAATCCATTTCTATCTTGTATTTTTAATTAACTTAAGACTTGACAGGCCAAATGCCACACAACTAATTTCATGGTTTTGTTTTTCCTTTTACACATGTAAAATTGTGCTAGTAAATACAGACTGATGTTTGAAAGTTTTCTTATGTGACCTACAATTTTATTTTATAATCAAGGGAAACTAATGTTTTGATACATTTATCTAATCAGGTTGAATGGCCCTAATGTATAAGGCATTTTGTATATAGCTCACCTTACATTTTGACTAAGGTGAGATGACGACATACATTATTTGGTCAGGATCTAAATGAAGCGCCAATTAAAAATAAAAGATCTTAGTATACCTATGGATTGTGCAATTATTTAGGAATAAATGAAAAATAACCAAAGAAGTTTGGCATTGCAAACAAGTATTTTTGAATATACCCGTACTAGGTTTTTAACATTTGCCCATACAAATGAAGACATTCAGCCTTTTTACATGCAAAACTCACTGAAAAGAGCCAGGGCTGGCAGAAATGTGTGCAATGCTCACTTCCTTGTATGTCTTGATTTGTGTTGCTTGCAATAGCTATTATTTCCAAACAAATCAGCCCTTGTGGCCAAGTGGCATCTAAATATTTTGTCTGCAGTAAAGCTCATCTCCTAACCTTTTTGTGCAGTGGGTGCAAACAATATGGAACACTGCATGTTCAACAACCATCTTGTCCACCTAACTCAATGGCATATTACATAGTGGGGGGGGGAAAGGCACCAAAATTCCAAATTAATTAAATAGTGGCACATAATTTCACATTTATAAGTAAATAACTGCACTTCAGATTATATTTATATATATATATATATATATTTTCATGAGAAACATTGAATGTTCTCCAAAGAAATTTAAAATGCAAGGGGAAAATTCTTTGGAAACATGTCAATGTTGCTGTCTCAACTTTTCAGAAACATACAATTATTTTTATTCGTGAGGTTAGAAATGCACAGTACGATGGTAAGACTGTAAATGTTGAACTAGTTATGCTTGGTGCATACACAGCTCTGAAAGTGACTACAGGCCAATAAACTACCAAACACTAATATTTAAAAAATAATCAAGTACATAAAACTCCCTCACAGAAAAGCCTGAGTGTTTCATTGATGTTTCTGTGAGAGTTTGTGGATTGTCTCATTGTGAATTTGTATATTTCTATCAACTTTGTTGAAATGTAATTACACTGTAAATAATCAAGACTCAGAGATTTAACCATTAAACCGACCAGGGTGCTGCCTCCTTGTAACTGCCAGTGGAACAAACTATTGTGTACTTATGTCAGAAAGTTTGAGTCAAGGCATCCAAATGGAATGTCTAGAAAAGCTTTACGGGAGGCAGTCCAAATGTCAAATATTTGTAATGGCCCAAACCGCTTCTACTGAAAAAAACAACACTGGAATATGCATCTCTTGTAAAGGTTCATGATAAATCATTGTAAGATAAAACAAGGTACACGTGCCAAGTACTGGCATTGATAGGGAGAATTAGAACAAGTGAAATGGTCAAAGTTAAAGCAGCTTTTCTTCCATTCACTCTTTTAATTTAAGTCTTATATGAAATGTATACAAAGTTTGAGTGGCACAGTCCACTAACCCAGAAGGTTTAAAGAGGCCAAGTGTGCTGCATTTGGCTGTTTTGACTACAGTTTAAGCATTTTGGATCAGTAATGACAAACCTAATTGCTTATACATTAAAAAAAAAAAAAAAAACATTTGCAGTTGAAGCACATAATTATACATAACATACACACTTTCTCAATACACAGAAGAATGCAATACCAAGACTCTGGTAAGGCAAATATGAACGTGAATATTCTCAGGACCACCACTGTTCAACACCTACATAGTTTGGCAGCTCTGGCATTCCATTCAGGACATCTATGTAAAATAACAGATTTTTGGGGTACTGCCCTTCTATTGGTATTCAATATATCCCTTTTGGCGCATAATACCTTTTTGTTCTATAGAATGATTACACAAACATAAATTAAAAGCAATTGTTGGCAGCAATTAAAAAGGGTTAGCTAAATATTGTGTGTAAATAGGATAAATATAATTAGCTTATAAGCTGCTTAATGAAAAAGTAATATATGAGCAAAAATGTAGTCAAGATTCGAGTTCTTTATGATTACAAGACTTAAAATAATGTATGAATACCAAATAAATTGAGTCATCATAAATACTTCGCAAATATAAGTGCACTGTTAAATTTTGGCCAACTCTACAAAATTGAAGGGGTAGTCGTCGTTGTAGTGTCTCTTCCTCTGATGTCCAGGTTGCATCAGGACTGAGGACTGCAGGCACCAGTGGTTTGGAAACGGCAAATCCTCGCTTAGACTTCTCACTTTCCCCTTCTTTGTTTCCTTCCGTTTTTATTAGGAAGCAGGTTGTCTTTTGTGTCCAGACAGCGGGGGAAACAAACAAGCCCCTTTCATACAGATAAGCAAAACGCAAAAGAATTGCACACTCACAGAGACTGCCATTTGTTACAAAATAACACATTTGTCCTTATCTTTTGCGTCTTTCTTTGATTTGCGGTCCCCAGAATAGGAGTGTTTTCCTGGGCTTGCAGTGGCCCCAGCTGTGGCTACAGTGCCTGTATTAGCTGCTGCACCCGCTGCCCCTGCGCCTCGGTCCACTTCATCTCCTTCTGCAGGCACTTGCTGGCCTTGCTGCAAGACATAACGATACAATTCAAAACAAGTCCAAAACAAATCCTTGTCATGTGAACATATGGGTGCTTTTATACTGAAGCAGTGAATAGTCAACAGGTGGAAACTCCTTTTGGGATCACCAGAATGAGCCAGTAACAGTGACCTTTCAGTCTCAATCACTGACGGAATTGCTTAGAGTGCATATGACAGGTTAGACATTAGAATTGGAGTAAAGGAATAGGGTGTATATGATTCTATGACAAAAAACTTCTTAAACAATTTTGGTGAAGTTTATGATTTGATTTCCTGGTTGGACGTGGGCTG